>NW_026800148.1:0-290916 GCF_032191835.1 Heteronotia binoei
CAAACACCAATTGAATGAGTGCCAGCTCAGCAGCTTCAAATGCTCTTGCCATCTGTGAATGAGCATTTGTCAGGTTTTTATTCACTCACTGTACATAGGCCAAGAATTCAATCCATACCTTAATGGCAACTGAGTGGAATGACTTGTGGTTCCAGCTTACAAGAGCAAAGTGGAATAACCATCCTGAGCAACAGGCTATAAAGCTGTTTATGAGGTAGTCATGAGCGTCACTTTCTAGTGAGGAATGATGTGATAATTCAGTGCTTTTAAATTATTGTGTTGTGAATTCACATGCTTCAGGAAGGTCAGAAACACTTAAAGTTACCTAGAGGACATAGGTTTTTGGATGTACATGTGTGCATGTGTCGAAATATTTTATACTTTATTCATAGGAGCACAGTATCACTTCGTAGTGAGAAACACTGGCATGATGAAAAGCTTAAGATTCTGACTGGTAAAGGGCCAGTTTATGAGAATTCCAATGCAATAATACTGGTCGAATAAAGCTTTTACTTTCAATTGCCACAACAATTTGTTGTTCCCTGAAGATATTACATTAATAACCACTCCAATGATATGGAAATAAACACAATTGTTTCTGAGATATATAGGGAAATACCAACACTGAACCCCCCCACCAGCTTTATAAATTCTGTTCTATTGGCACCTGTTTTCAGATTACTGGCTGCATCCATTTGAATTTATGCAACTTTCCAGCAATTTCATAGTTTAGGTTGGTGAACTGCTTTCTTTTCTTTTTGTAATCAGATCCCATCTGACTTCTGGTGACTCTATAGGTTTTCAAGGCAATAGATAGATTATTTGCCATTGCTTGCCTCTTCATAGCAACCCTGAACTCCCTTGGCGGTCTCTCATCCAAGTACTAAACAGGGCAGACCCTGCTTAGCTTCCGAGATCTGTCAAGACTGGACTAGACTAAGCTCTCCACATCAGGGTGGATTGCTTTCTACAGCAGTCATTATGTAGAAAAGTATGAGAGCAGAGATCAGTGCTTGGACTTCATCTGCCAGCTTTTTTATGGTTAATATACTTCCTCCTTGAAGAGCCATAACAAGCAGAGTGTTGCTTTTCCTAGCAGAAAGATATGGTGCTTGAAAAAGCATTTTTGCCATATGGAGAAGCAACTGTGGCAGAGGTATTAGAAGAAGTCACACTGCTCAAGATTACAAAATAATGCATAAATGTTAAATAACAGACTTAAATCAGATAGTAGAGGGAGGTTTTTAAAAATTTTCTTCAAGCTGTTTCTGGATTGTTTAGCTCTATATGAATGTTAGGAGGCCCTCATACTGTTTTACATGCTGTGTAGCACTCAAAATACAGCTTTGACAGAAAAAAGTATAGAAATTACAAATAAATAGTATTTGTATACCTGAGATAATAAGTTTATTACTTTTTCCCATTATAAGGTTTTTTTTAATAATTTCAGGAACTTTTCTTCATAATTTTAGCACTAAACATGAGGAAATTAAGGAATGAATGGATTTTTATAGCAATGACAGTTGCACTGTAATAAATTACGATGTGATTTTAGAATCACATATCCTCAAAAAGGATATTATAGCATTGGAGAAAGTGCAGAAAAGGGCAACTAGAATGATTAAAGGGCTGGAACACTTTCCCTATGAAGAAAGGTTGAAACGCTTAGGGCTCTTTAGCTTGGAGAAACGTCGACTGAGGGGTGACATGATAGAGGTTTACAAGATAATGCATGGGATGGAGAAAGTAGAGAAAGAAGTACTTTTCTCCCTTTCTCACAATACAAGAACTCGTGGGCATTCGATGAAATTGCTGAGCAGACAGGTTAAAACGGATAAAAGGAAGTACTTCTTCACCCAAAGGGTGATTAACATGTGGAATTCACTTCCACAGGAGGTGGTGGCGGCCACAAGCATGGCCACCTTCAAGAGGGGGTTAGATAAAAATATGGAGCAGAGGTCCATCAGTGGCTATTAGCCACAGTGTGTATGTGTGTGTGTATATATATATATATATATATTTGGCCGCTGTGTGACACAGAATGTTGGACTGGATGGGCCATTGGCCTGATCTAACATGGCTTCTCTTATGTTCTTATGTTCTTAAGAAGAGGAAGAGGAGAAGGAGGAGATTGGATTTATACCTTGCCCTTCACTACCTGAAGGAGTCTTAGAGTGGCTTACAACCTCCTTCCCCTTCCCATAACAGACACCCTGTAAGGTAGGTGGGACTGAAAGAGTTCTCCCAGAACTGCCCTTGAGCAGAACAGCTTTGAGAGAACTTGTGACTGACCCAAGGTCACATCAGCAGGTGCATGTGGAGGAATGGGGAATCAAACCCAGTTCCCCCAGATAAGAGTCTGCATATAACACTTTACTTATAGACCAAGAAAAAACATCCTTTTTCTTCAAAAAGCTTGTATCAACACAAAATATTTCAAGTAAATAATACTAATGCATATCTAACTAAGTGACTAAGTGACTAAGAAAACAGGAGGTGGTGGCGGCGGCTACAAGCATAGACAGCTTCAAGAGGGGGTTAGATAAAAATATGGAGCAGAGGTCCATCAGTGGCTATTAGCCACAGTGTGTGTGTGTGTGTGTGTATGAATATACATACATACATATACATATTTTTTTTTGGCCACTGTGTGACACAGAGTGTTGGACTGGATGGGCCATTGGCCTGATCCAACATGGCTTCTCTTATGTTCTTAAACTCAATTCAGTTCAGCAATACATAGACATTGGCTGGGCTCTGATGTGGTTCTAACAAAGGCTCAAATAATTCTATATGAATAGTGTTTATTAAGAGGGCTGATTTTGGGGAAATCAATGCTCAACATTATTCAAATAATTACCACATCAAGTAAAGCCACAGTGTTCACAGAAATGGTAAATCAATTATAAATCTGAAATAGCTGCGATCTATTCAAAAGCCATAATTACTGCAGTGACTAGTTTGATTCGTTGGCATATTAACCTTTTCCCTTACTTAAGGCCATTAAATAATAAAATGGCCATTAATGGTAAATGGTGCTTTAAAGTGGAGTATACTTAGTGAAGATTCACATTTTCTGTTGCTTTACTTAATGAAAACAAAAAGGAAATAAATACAAAGCAAGTTTCATATATGTCGCTACAAAACCACAATATTTTGCTGAAGAAAAAAAAGTTTTTCTAAATAAAAGTAAATGAATATATTGCACTGTGCATTGTTTTTGCAGGACTTTTTTTTGTAGAAAAGGCCCAGCAGGAACTCATTTTCATAATAGGCCACACCCTTTAACACCAAGCCAGCTAGAACTGTGTTCCTGAGCATTCCTGCGCCAAAAAAGTCCTGGTTTTCTGCAGTGAAATACTTGGATTGCTTTTTCATAAATCTTACCTTTCATTTCCAGCCATAGGGAGCCACTATGTGCAAGCCAAAATGCCCTCAAAACGAGGCTGGGGAATTGTCAGGTGGGCACCTGGCTCACTCAGGATCTTTTTACCTGTGTATACAGGATTCCACGTCCAGAAAAGTAATGCTTAAAATATTAGGGACTCTAATTAGGTAAAACAATTATAATTTATTAAGAAAAATAGAGGCTTCCATACAAGATAAAATACTCATAAAAACACACATTTAGTCCTAGGAAACATAGATAGAGAGATAGGGGAACACATGGGTAGACAAATAGGGCGATATTTACCTATTGTAGTCTTCAAGGAAGGCTCCAATGGCGACGAGCAAGGAAGTGGGAGAAGGGACCCGAAACTTGGCCTTAGAATCGGGGATGGCTCTATGTAGCGGAAATTGGGATACTGATAGAAGCACACTTGTGGGTAGCTAGTCCACAGATTATAAGGACTCTCTTGAGCCCTTAAGGGATGGGAGGTACGAGGGAGGAGGAAGGTGGTCAGCTGGTGCATGACCTCACGAAAAGGGTAGGTTTTGCAGTGACCATAAGGGCTGGACTACTGCGACAACCAATAGAAAGTTCATTGGTGGCACCTAATTAGGTGCTTGCTCTTGACCAATGGACTGGCTTGGATCCTGGATACCTGAGTGAACTTTCAGGTTGAAATGGACCTGGGGGAGGCTCCAAAATGACAGTTGGGAAGAAGAATAGAGAGATTACTTGGGTGGGGAGACACTTATGACTATTAGACTTATCTAGAAGGGTGCCAATAGAGAGTCAAATCATGACCTAGGTAACACCCAGTTTGTACAAAGGAACTTGGCTCTGGCTGAAGATGGTCTTCCTCTTCTTCTGCCTTTTTCTGGGCACCGGTCTTTGTCTTGAGTTTCATCAAACAAAGAAAGTGGCGGTTGGACGATTAACCACTCCTGTGGTGGGTGGGTTGCTTGCAGGCACAGGTGACATCTGGTGTGTATGTGAGCCGTCCGCTTCGCTGGAATGGAGTCAAGCTTGGTAGGAAGATGGCTGCGTGAGGTGTTAGCCCTCCACCATGGATTCCATGGCCAGCGCTTCAAAACCATTCACCTGGATAGCTCCTGGTGGTGCAGTCTCTTCCGTTCCATGGCTGGGATGGACGTCATATGGAACGATGGAGGAACCATCCGTTCTCCTGGTGGGCACTCTTGTACCGGTTTAGAGTGCCTTAGTAGCGTTATGGCTGCTAGTACTGCATAAGTCCCTTTTGCCCCTGGATAGGTTTTCCCACACTCTCTGGCCAGACGTGTGTGAGTCACTTCTCCAGGTGCTCTGGCAACCGAGCTGGTAATCACGATGTTCTGTAAGGGGTTTTTTTCCTCACAATGGTACAGTGGTTAGTGTGCTAGGATGGGACTGGGAAGGTCTGGTTTCAGTTCCCCACTCATCAATGTTCACTGGGTTCCCTTAACTCAATTTTTCTCTGACTTCTTCACAGGATTGTTGTGATGGCAAAATAGATCATGGAGGAACATGGGTACTCTCCTGAGCTCCTTGCAAGTAGGACAGAATAACCATGTACAGGGGCACTGTTGCTGATAATCACCACAAGTTACCCTTCTGGGTATGGAAGCAGTCAGTGGACTAATTTTAAATAACCAAATGGGTGGCAAAGAAAGAGTTAAATAGCCCTCTCCCTACCATTGATCTGCCAAATGGTGCACTATAAAGGAAGACTGGGGAGGAGCTATCACAGAACAACAGGAAATAGTTTAAGATAACTTTTGTGCTGACTTACTGCCTAGGAAAAACATACATGGTTTACCTGGAGGGGCAAGTTGGTCCTTTAACTTACTGGGGAGGTTCCTCATGGGCTTTTGCTTTGGAGAACTACCCACATCCAGCTATAAGCCAAGCTGAGTCCCAATGACTCTGGTAATGCTGCTACTGCCACTCAGAGGGGACTCACTTGCAGTGACACAAGAAGAGGTGAGAGAAGTGAACCTACCTCTGTTGCCTGTAACCACTAGCTGGGTTGAGCTGAACAGTCCCTTGCCTGGGCTACTTGGATCTGGCCAGTGGTAGCATGGGAGGAAGTGGGCTAAGCTAGTTAGATGCAATCTCTAGTATATTGTTCTACCTAAGTACATGCCCTGCCAATGGGTATTCATGTTTGTAGTCATGTCCCTTGGAAGAGTCAGCCTTGCAGTTTGTATTTCAGGTTATTAGCTAACAGGGATACAAATTCCAAAATTCAGAGTAGTAAAGATGATGGTATTTCAGAGGTTATGAAGGATCTTCTGGCAATGGCCACTGGCTGAACAAGGACAGTTCTTCACATGCCTTTGCTTGCTTTGTTTTGCTACCACTCTTCGGGTGCCCTAATGTCCTGCAGATAGTAGCTTCTGACAAAGAGATAACATTATCACACTACCAGTGCCATCTTCAACAGAGTTAAACCCTTCTAAGCCATATATATATATAGAAAGGAATAAATCTGTTTAGGATAGTATTTTAAAGGAGCAGTCCTAAGCAGGTCTACTCAGAAGACTAAGCAGGTATATTCAATGGAGCTTACCCCCAGAAAAGTGTTCTTCGTAATGCACAATTAGATTCTGAAGAGGTTTGGTTTATATAAAAAGTTATTTTAATGGTTTATAACAAATGTTCAGAAAAAGGAATGAGAAACTTCACTTCTGGTTTAAAACGGAAGGATTATCCAGCAGTTTAGAAGGGATGGTGAAGACATTGTTCTTTAGGATATGGAAGACAAGGCTATAAGGGGTGGAATGTCATCCTTGTAGTCTGAAATCCTGAAATCCCGATTTCAGGACCTGTAAGAAACAAATAAATAAAATCTTTTCCTTAAAAAAAATAACAAGCAAGAGCAGAAAATTACTGAACTCTTTTGAGTATTTATTTTGCTGAGAAATAAAAAAACAACAACTACAGTAAGTAAATTAAATAGAAGTAAATGAATGCAGGCAGCACATGAGACAATTTGTCCATGAACCATTTGAAGAGCATTTATGAAGATTATTTTTGCAGTGTTAGCTAGTATTGCATATTGATTTTTCCCAAAGAGGAAATTCAAGCTGAAACTAATGTTAGTGATTCTGTGTGATGCAAATAAAAACTGCATAGATCCAATTTATTCTATTTACATTGAAGGCTGAACTACATCTGATAGTTTTGCTAACATTTATATTTTACATCGCCTTTCCCCTTTTCCTACTTCCTTCTTTCCTTCCCACCCACCAGCCAACATCTTTTTAACCCCCCCTTCAGTTTGCCATCTCCCCCCCCCCCCCCCCGGCAGCCTCTGCTCAAGAAAACTATGGCTCTGTTATGAGATTATGGTTGCCAGTTCTGGGTTGGATAATTCCTACAGATTTGGTAGTAGAGCCTGGGAAGGGCAGAGGAGAGCACCAGGAGAGACTTCAGTGGCATATAATGCCATAATTCAACCAAAGCAGCTATTTTCTCCTGGGGAACTGATATCTGTTGACTGGAGATTACTTAGAATTCCAGAAGAACTCCCAGCCCATTCTGGAGGCTCACAACCATATTCAGAAGAATCTCATTTTTTCCTCCCCCATTATTTCCCCTTTTCTTTCCTTGAAAACCCCAAAGCCTGTCCCTTTGTTGTGCTTCATAATAATAATAATAATAATAATAATAATAATAATAATAATAATAATAATAATAATAATAATAATAATAATAATATTTTATTTATATCCCGCCCTCCCTGCCTCAGCAGGCTCAGGGCAGCTCACAACATATAATAAATACATACTTACAATATAAAACATTATCAATACAATATATAATTCAGAATAGTTGCTATTTAAAAACAATGTAATCAAAACCATCAAAGTTAAAAACTAACATTTACAGGTGCTATGTTCTAGATGTTCTCCTCTTGTAATTTATGATGTATGTAGTATGTAGTAGACTAAAATCCACATTAAGAGAAGGCCAGTTGGAAAAGGGTAGTCTTGCAGGCCCTACGGAATTGAACAAGATTCCACAGGGCCCGCACTTCATCCAGTAGTTGGTTCCACCAGTGTGGAGCTGCGAACAAAAAGGCCCTTTCTCTCGTATTCTTCAATTTGGCCTGCTTCGGCCCAGGGATTGTCAAAAGATTTTGTGCACCTGATCTCAGCACTCTCTGGGGCACATATGGGAAGAGACGGTCCCTAAGGTAAGCAGGTTCTCGGCCATATAGGGCTTTAAAGGTAATGACCAGCACTTTGTAACAAATCTGATATACAATTGGCAGCCAGTGCAGTTTGCGCAGCCCCGGCTGTATGTGCTCCCACTTCGGGAGCCCTAATAACAGCCTGGCTGCCACATTCTGCACTAGCTGCAACTTCTGGGTTCGGCACGAGGGCATTACAGTAATCCAATCTCGAGGTGACTGTTGCATGTATTACTTTTGCCAAGTCATCACGCTCTAGGAAGGGAGCCAACTGCCTCGCCTGCCTAAGGTGGAAAAAAGCGGATTTAGCTGTGGCTGCTATCTAGGCCTCCATTGACAAGGAAGGCTCCAGTAGAACCCCCCAAGCTCTTGACCTTGCATGCCACTTTCAATGGCGCACCGTCAAAAACTGGAAGAGGGATTTCCCTTCCCAGACTGCCATGACCTAGGCAAAGGACCTCTGTCTTCATTGGATTCAGCTTCAACCTACTCAGCCTGAGCCAACCTGCCACAGCTTGCAGCGCCAGGTCCAGATTTTTGGGGACGCAGTCAGGCCGACCATCCATTAGTAGATAGAGCTGGGTGTCATCCACATATTGATGACACCCAAGCCCATACCTCCAGGCAATCTGGGCAAGGGGCACATGAAGATGTTAAATAACATTGGAGAGAGCACTGCCCCTTGTGGCACCCCACAATCTAGTAAATTCCTCTGGGACAACTCTCCTCCAATTGCCACCCTTTGTCCCCGACCATCAAGGAAGGAGGAAAGCCATTGTAAGGCCAACCCCCGAATCCCTGTGTTGGTGAGGCGGCGGGTCAGTAACTGATGGAAGACCATATCGAATGCAGCCGATAGATCCAACAAGATCAGTACTGCCATGCCGCCTCAATCCAGATGCCTCTGGAGGTCATCCACCAAGGCGACCAGCACTGTCTCCTTCCCATGACCAGGGCGAAAGCTGGACTGGTGAGGATCTAAGACAGAAGTGTCATCCAGAAAACTCTGCAACTGTGACACTACTGCCCTCTCAGTGATTTTACCCCAAAATGGTAAATTTGAGACCCGTTGTTAATGTGCCAATTCGGCCGGATCTGATGTAATCTTTTTCAAGAGAGGGCGGACCACAGCCTCTTTAAGAGGTGTTGGAGAACGCCCCTCTGAGAGGGATCGATTTACAATGTCCCGTATAGGACAACTAAGTTCCCTCTGGCAAGATTTAATTAGCCAGGAGGGACATGGGTCCAAATTGCTAGTTGTTGGGCGTACAGTAGAGAGGATTCTGTCAACTTTCCCCAAGCTAAGTATGTTGAAGTGATCCAGAACTGAACCAGAAGACAGGCACGGAGCCTCGAGCTCTTGTACTATATCCAATGTGGCAGGAAGGTCGTGGCGGAGTCATGTGATTTTATCTGCAAACAAATTCGCAAAAGCCTCACAGCCAATCTCTAATTCCCTAGCATTTGGTCTGCCTTGAGACAGTGTTGTAAGATTCCAAATTATTCTAAACAATTGTGCCAGGCGCGAATTTGCAGATGAAATCTTGGCCGCAAAGTAATTCTTTGTGGCTTTGACTGCCATCTCATAGGACATCATAAACTCTCTATAAGATGTTCTAGTCACTTCATCTCGAGTACACTGCCATTGCCTCTCTAATCATCTGAGCCCTTGTTTTAGCTGTTGCAGCTCCAAGGTACACCACGGAGCCAGCTTAACATGAGGGCGCAGAGGGCATCAAGGTGCGATCTTGTTGATGGCCCTGGATAGTTGGTCATGCCAAGACTCAACCATATCATCAAGGGAATCGCCAGGGATCCTGCAGAGCCATTTGGAACCACTCAGGGTTCATCAGACTCCATGGGCGAGCCAAAATAGGCTCTCTGCCCAAACGGGTTTGGGATGGAGCATCCACACGAGCCTTGAGGGCAAAGTGGTCTGACCATGGCACCACGTCGGCTATAATTCCATCCACCAAAACCCTGGCCGCAAAGACCAAATCTAACACGTGCCCCGCCTGGTGAGTGGGTGTTGTAACAAATTGGAAGAGTCCCAGTGTCGCCATGGATGACACTAGGTCCATCGCCTGACTGGAGGTTGCGTCATCGGTATGGACATTGAAATCACCCAGGATCAAAAGCCTTGGGTACTCCAATGCCCAGTCTGTTACGGCCTCCATCAGGGATAGTAAGGCGCTGGCTGGTGTTAGGCGGACGGTACACCAGCCAGATCACCAACCCCTCCCCCACATCCCATGCCACACTGGCACATTCTATACCATTTATCATTGGGGCTGGGAGAGCCCGGAAGGAGTAATCCTCTTGTATGAATACCGCCACCCCTCCCCCCACCTGCTAATCCGTGATTGGTGAAAGACCGAGTATCCTGGGGGAGTCATCTGGGAAAGAGCTACAGTCTCCCCATCTTGCACCCAAGTCTCGGTCACGCAAGCCAGGTCCACATCCTGCTTAAGCAGGAACTCCCTAAGGATCAAGGTCTTATTATTTATGGACCTGGCATTACATAACACCAATGACGGAGGCGAGTAATTCTGCTTGACCCCTCTACCTGTCACCGTCGGGATGGGATGCAGACTGGAAGGGGGCCGAGCACTATTTTGTCTTGGCCTCCTTCCTTTATAATTCTGCCTGCTCCCACCATCATACCTTCCCCTCGCCAGGAGCACTGGAATCCCCAGGTTGGGCATCCTCACTGGTATCCGCTGTGACCTCAGCCAACGTGGATATGTCCTCCCTCACCACCCTATATTAGATGTTAAACTTCCAACCCCTCCCCTCCCTCGCTGATCAAATTTGGCTAGTTTACTAATAATTTAATCTAATAGTTAATTAATTTAAAAATCCCAACCCTATAATCTCCCCTATAAATGATTAGCTAAAAATTCTTAATTTAATCGATAGCTCCTTAATAGATAAAACCCTCCCAGTAAATACCCTCCTTCAATTAATTTGCCAAAAAATATAAAAAGTTCATCAAAAGCCAAACCATTAATAATAATCCAATTAATTAACTAATTACAATTTTCCCCAATCAATTTAGTAGCCAGCAGTACAATTCTATATTCACATTGGTGAGTAGGGAAGGTTAAAAAGTCATTAGACAAGAGTGCTGTGGTGAAAAATGCAAGGTGTTTTCCTTTTATTAAAGTGCAGATTGTTCTTAAAGTGCGGCTGTTCGTAAAGTCTTCTTAAAGTGCGATCTTCCGGTGTGGTCTTAAGGTGCAGTTTTAAAGTGCGGTAGTGTTGTCCAAAAACCCAGCGGATCCCCATGCAGCTCAGGTGACCCGGGGGGGGGGTGAGACCTCCCCCATGTCCTCCCCAGCTGCATGGTTGAGCCCTTCCGATTCCCAGCTGAAAAATTGCCACAGGTTCCGCTGCCATTCCGGGGTTGCAGCCCAACTGCCCTGCGATCCAGCACACCAGGCCTCCACACGCCACTCGAACCCCAAACAGGGCCTCGCAGTCGTGGGGCTCTCGGCCATCGACTTGACTGAAAGTCTGCACCCCAGCAAACACTGGCGGCATGCAGGGAAGGTATCCACAGGAATGGAACGCCCCAGGAGAGAGGGAAAACCCACCACTCTACCTGAAAATAGCCAGAGTGGGAGAACTCCACCAGTAGCAGCCATCCGCCACACCGCGTCTCTGCCACAGCCCGGCAGCTCCTGGCTGCCTCCTTCAGCCGACTGGCTGCCGCCTCCGTCCTTGGCACCCAGCACTCCACTCAACGACTCAGTTTCACTGCGCACTCCAGCCCGCAGTCGCGCCCAACCTCCATGTTGGTGCCAGGCCCAGCTGGTAAGCAGCACTTTCAGTGTGTTTCAAAGGACTTAGGGCTATAAAGTTCTTAAAAATCGTACCTCGCCCTTTCCCAGCCACTTATTGCATTTGGCATTGTCTTATTGGTAGCGTGGTGCCGGGATAGTTACTAATTTTGTTAAATTCAGGAGCCCTAGCACCCAAGCTCCTGTCTCGTCGCCATCTTTGTAGATATGAACAGTGTCGACCCACCACTTTCTCTCTTTCACACCCACCAGCCAATTTACCTTTATTTGCCTTCATTCTACTTTCACACCTTCTCTCCCCCGTTAACCTCTCTTCAGAAATACTCTCATTGAATTGCATGCTGCCAGTCATCCGACCATGTCTAGTTGTGTGGTGGGGAACCCACAAGGATTTGCAAGGGCATCTCATTTTCTCCTATATCCCCTTCCCCACAATATTTCCTCCCCCCTCCCATTTTACTGACACAAACCAGAAATATGAGCTGCAATGTCATCAATATGCAGATGATACCAGCCCCATCTTTATTTGTCATCTAGTTTTAATGATGCTATTCATGTCCTGAACTGGTGTTTGGAGTTAGTTATGGGTTGGATGAAGGTGAACAAGCTGAAACTGGATCCTCACAGGCAAGCCTCAGTTTGGGGTGGAGCTCACTGGAGCAGTGACTCAGAAGCTCCAGCCCCACAGAGCACCAATCTACCTGCAGCCTGCCTCTCTGAGAAGCATGGGCCAGCTGGGCTTTCCTTTGGAGAGGCATGGGCCATTTGGGCTTTCATTGTGCTTCTGTAGCCTTGGCTGGAAATGCAGGAGGAAGATTTCTCTCCCCCTGCACCTCCTGGACTGTCCGAGAGGTGTGGGGTGGCTGGGCTCCAGTACCTGCTTTTCTACAAAATGACTCCTGCTCTTAGGACAGAGGGGCTTGACATCTCTCTTGCCTTGGAGGGGGTTATAATCCCCCCCCAGCCTATAATTGAAGCTGGGATTTTTTGTCATAATGCACATCATTATGTTCACAGCTTGAGAATGCTACTTGACATTACAGTTACCTTAGAAAAGCAGGTGGATGAAGTAGATCAGAGTAATTTTGCCTCACTTTGGCTGGTGCGTCAGCTGTGTCTGTTCTTGGTTCAGTCAGATTTAGCCACAGTGATCTATGCCCTTCTAGGGTTGCCAGGTCCAACTCAAGATACCTGGGGACTTTGGGGTGGAGCTAGGACACTTTGGGGGTGGAACCAGGAGATTTTCCCATTCCCTAACATAAATAAATAAAAATATTGCAGTGCAATTTCCCAAAATACAGTCTTCATTTCCTCATCCCCCAGCAGCTGGCTGCACTTCCACTAAATAAATGTGAACACACCCACACAAACTCACAAAGCAGCCAAAAGAAATGAGATTTGCAAGCACACACATTTGTGATCTCCCCGGGGCATTTACTCATGGGAGTTGCTGAATGTAACTTTCTGCTGTATTTCCACCAACTTCTTCAAACTAACACAGGAAACAAAATGTTCTAGTTTACTCGTTACCATGCATATGACTTCTGAAAGGCATGTAAAACAAACAGAGGAACTGTGCTGGCTTCTCTTCCTTTCTCACAGCTTCACTGACTCACTGGGAACAGCTATGTGGCTCTAACAGCTAGTCCCACCCCCATTCAGCCTTGCTCCTACTGAGATTTAAAGGTATACACACTTTCCAAGTTTCCCATCTTCTTCTAAGCCTTCCGAAGTGGAAAGGCACATTGTGGCTATTGGGGTGGAGCTTCCCCACACTGGCCAACTGGTTGGGAGTGGGGAGGATCCTGCAAAACTGGGGGATACCTCACCAGGAGCTGGGGACTGGCAAGCCTTACAAATAGACTGGACTACTGCAATGTGCTCAGCTTGTGGTTACTCTTGAAGAATGTTTGGAAGCTGCAGGCTTGTGCAGAATGCTGTAACTAAATTGATGGTTGGGGCCAACTACTGGGAGCAAGTGGCTCCAATACTACAGCAATTATGCTGACTATCAGTCCACTCCAATGCATGGTGTTGTTTTTATCTTTCTAAGTCCTATATAGCTTGGGAACAAGATATCTAAAGGATCATCTTCTCCCAGACATTCCTGTACAGGAATTAAAATCACAGGGGGCCCTCTCAACTGTCCCACCAATCATCCTATAATATAGTGGGTTCCACGCAATGATGAGGCGAGGTGGAAGTGAACATAGCTCTTTATTCAATACAACATAATATAGGGCTACACTTAAAGACTGACTACTGGGCCAACAGGACCAACTATATATACAGTACATTCCAGGTTCCCGCACTAGCATCCTATTGGACCATTCAAACCAGCAGGGGCCCCCGCGATTGGAGCAGGGCAGCAGGGATTTGGATCCTACTGTCCATTGTACCCGAGTCCCCAAGCTCAGTCCTACAGGCTCCAATGAGCCAGGCAAGTACTCCATATAATAAACACATTACTGATTACATATATAACACATCCTACCTGATGGGCACATGAGAAACATCCTTTTCAATGACAGCCTCACTATTATGGGACAGCATCTCTAGGGTGGTGTGTCTGGCCCCCTCACTTCTGAAGTCTGAATATAGTTTTATATTAGGACTACATTTGACAAATTTAGTTTTCATTTATTGGCAGTTCTGAGACTTTAAACTGTCGTGTTTTATGTTTTATAATTGTTGTTTTATTTATATTGTGAGCTGCCTTGACTGTGGCAAGGCAGATAGGCATTTAGTAAATGTTTGTATAAATAAATAAGGCTTCAAGTGGCAATAGAGTTGTTGTTGCCTAACAGTGGTCACATAGGGCATTTGTTTTTTAAAACTACAGACACAACTTTTATTATTTGAGGGGAGGGGTTAACCTTGTAGTGCATTTTCTTTTGGAGTTCAGATTTTTCTGCAAACCTGGTGTACTTTTCAGGTTTGTAAAACTATTTGTTAATGGCTCCAGTCTGTGGATTTAACAATCTGTAGATATTTCTATGTTGAGAATGAGATTCATTTTTGAATATTTTTGGTGATAATTCAGTTCAGCAGCCAACAATTATATATGAGAAATGCATGAATTCTTTCCTCTACATTGGACTATAGCCTTTCTTGAAATCATCCTAAATGCAGTATTTCTTTTCATAGGCTGAGAAGAGGGATTCAAAGCTTAGCTCTAGTACCACTAACAACTTGTGCTGCTACCTTGACCATTCTAACAGTAGTAGCAGCAGGATTATTTATTACAGAGGAAGGTACGAACCATATAAATAATTAGGATTCCAGACAACTATTCACTCAACAGTACATACCAGTACATACTTGCTGAACCATGACAATAAATCTCTGGATGTTTAAAATATTGTTTGATACTTCAGAACCCAGGAAGTTAATGTGCATTGGGAAGAATGTAGAAAACTCATAGGCACAGTACATATTTAATCTTATATGTCATTACTGAAAACCACAAATTTCATCTGCATCAAATTTAACCCATTTTAGCAAAATGATTGAGAGAATGATGGAATAGCAACTCTGGGTCTTCCTAGATGACACATATGACCCTGACTTGTTTCCAGCTGGCCTCATGCTTGGCTTTGGGACAGAGACTGCATTATTGCTCCAGGTGATGGTTTCTGTTTGCATACCGATAGAGGAAAAGTGTCCCCTCTGATCCTATTTGAACTTTCTGATAATGGACACATTAGGCCACTTTATATTACTGAGAAAGCTTGAAACTAGAGTGGGTATTAATGGTGTTGACCTTTTTTTAAAAGGAAAAATGATTCAGATAGTCATCACTGACAACTCTAAAACTGCAGCATAGGTTTTGTTCTGAGATGTTCCTTTCACCAGTGCTTATCAACATCTGTCAGGCCTTTAAGTGAGATAGCCCAGAAGTTTGATCTGAAGTGATGACACCCAGTTATCTGTTTCTCTGAACAAGCCAATGAAAGTTGCAACCTCTGTTCTGTGTAATAAAAGTCTAGTTCTTCTGCAACTGGTCTTGCTGTTAGAATTCTTTATAAATATGTTAATCTGATTTTTAAACTGCATTTTATCTGAAAACTTATCTCCCCTTTTAGGGCTTTTCTGCATTATCATTTCCCTTACTTATACGTTTCTGCTTCTTCAGAGTGTTTTGCATGTTCTGCATGTGTTTTGCTCACTGTAGCAGCTGATTCAATATTATACCAGTTTATTTTCAGTCTTAAAACCTGCAGTTTAAATCTGCAGGGAGATATGCTGGAAATAAACAGATGTAATATTGGAATCACTAGAGGGGGCAAAACAGAGCAGAACATTAAAAAAATACCCTGGAAAGACTCCACTAATATTGACTGCATTTTTCATGACTTTCAAAAGAGAATTTGGTATTATTAGTAAGGTGTGAGAAGCTGGAGGATGAAATATCTTTGTGGACATATGAAGGTTATCCACACCCATTCCTTGTGTCCTTGTAAACAATTACAGTTGCAAATCACATTACAAATATTTGAAAGAAATATTATGGTTAGTCACTGTTAAAGTCAGAGTGCTGGAATAGGTAGAATGGTATAGTAATGCTCTTAGTACATACTTGAAAGACTGCCTCCATCTGTATTGTCCTGCTTGGCAATTAAGATCTGCCACACAAGCCTGACTGTTCAAGGGGGCGGTATTCAGAAGTGAGGTAGGTGACAACCAGATGCAGGGCTTTTTCAGTAGTGGCCTCCCTCATAAGAGAGAAGGCACCAGTGCTTGAGGCTTCTTCTCTTTAAAGAGTCAGGCCACAATTATTCTGTTCACTAACTCTTTAAATCATGTTGATCTTTTAATATAATTTTTACAATGTGCTTTTAACTAATAAGCATATTGTAAAAAAATGTATTAAAAGATCATCAACATGATTTAACTATGTGTTTTATCCTCTATTTTTTTTTATTCTGCATTTTAATTAACAACCTTTAATGTTTTATATTTTATTTTGTAAGCTGCCTTTTGCAGGTTCCCTGGGAAGTTGACATACCATCATTATAAATAAACAAATAAGTACATGAATATATAAATCAGCCTGCTTGTGGGGAGGGCAGTATAGAAATTAAATGAAATAAATAATAAATAGTAATAAAGAGCACATTTCAATCTTCTTTTAAAAAACAGGGCTACATCAAGAGCAAACATGTAATGTACTGAGTGACGAGACGTGTTGACGGCAACATGCTTTATTAGCAAGTACATCACAAAGCGAGGCCACGCGGGCCGGGGCCCAATTACATACATACCCCAGAACAACCTCAGTCTGGCCAGGTCCAATCCTGGCCAGTTAAACTTCCCGCCACAGATCTTGATTGGCGGAACGTATTTGCGGAGCTACATCTGGGGACCAGTGGACTTCCACTGGTCACCTCCATAGCGTCCACTGTATTGTAATTTCGGGACTGAAATGCAAGACACAACACTCCTTCCCCCCTAGTTCAAGACATGAAATCTTTCAAGTAGGCTGGTGCCCTGCGTTCCCGGGTTGACATCCTCGGGGTTACTTGGGCTGTTGGAGCGGCCACTGTGGCTGGCAAGGCGGCTGGTTCCTCGTGGTGGGGTGACGCCGGAAAAGGGCTGTCCATCGCCTGTTGCTGTTCCGGAATCTCCTCTCTGGGGGGCGGGTGCTCCCTTCACTGTGGTGCTCTTCCGGCCGCATAATTGGTGCGGCCAGCCTTGGCTGGGCAGCTTCCAGGAGTGTTGCTGTTAGTACTCCCGTGCTCCCCCGATCGCTGTCGGTTCTTCCAGCAATGTGTGATGGCGCAGCTGGTCGATATGCCTCCTTAGGATTTGGCCCCCCTCCGACGAGACCTCGTAGGAGCGAGACCTGGTGACCCGCAGCACCCAGGCGGCTATCCACTCCGGCCCGCTTGCAACATTCTTTGCATATACCGGACCCCCTAGAAAGAATCCCATAGTGGCTTCCCTGGTTTCGGGGGAACTGCGGAGTACCGTAGCCCAGTCAGGATGCAACTTGTCTAGCCTCGTGATCAACTTCCTCCCCATTAGTAATTCGGCAGGGCTTAACCCGGTGACGGGGTTGGGGGTGATTCTGTTAAGCTGAAGGCTGCCAGGCGGTGATCCCAATCTCCCTGTACAATGCGACCCAGGGCCTCTTTAGTAGTGCACACCATGTGCTCTGCTTGGCCATTGGTGGCTGGATGGAAAGGGGCAGACAGAATGTGCTGGATGAGGTACCGATTCAAGAACTCTGAAAGAACTCAAAGTTGAACTTGTGGATCTTTTGACAAAAATATGTAATCCTTTATTGAAATCTGCCTCCGTTCCTGAGGACTGGAAAGTAGCAAATGTCACCCCCATCTTTAAAAAGGGTTCCAGAGGAGATCCGGGTAACTACAGGCCAGTCAGTCTGACTTCAATACCAGGAAAGTTGGTAGAAACCATTATCAAGAATAGAATGAGTAGGCACATTGATGAACACAAGTTATTGAGGAAGACTCAGCATGGGTTCTGTAAGGGAAGATCTTGCCTCACTAACCTGTTACATTTCTTTGAGGGGGTGAACAAACATGTGGACAAAGGAGACCCGATAGATATTGCTTACCTTGACTTCTAGAAAGCTTTTGATAAAGTTCCTCATCAAAGGCTCCTTAATAAGCTCGAGAGTCATGGAATAAAAGGACAGGTCCTCTTGTGGATCAAAAACTGGCTAATTAATAGGAAGCAGAGAGTGAGTATAAATGGGCAGTCTTCGCAGTGGATGACGGTAAGCAGTGTAGTGCCGCAGGGCTCAGTACTGGGTCCCATGCTCTTTAACTTGTTTATAAATGGTTCGGAGTTGAGAGTAAGCAGTGAAGTGGCCAAGTTTGCTGATGACACTAAATTGTTCAGGGTGGTAAGAACCAGAGAGGATTGTGAGGAACTCCAAAAGGATCTGTTGAGGCTGGGTGAGTGGGCGTCAACGTGGCAGCTGAGGTTCAATGTGGCCAAGTGCAAAGTAATGCACATTGGGGCCAAGAATCCCAGCTGCAAATACAAGTTGATGGGTTGTGAACTGGCAGAGACTGACCAAGAGAGAGATCTTGGGGTCATGGTAGATAACTCACTGAAAATGTCAAGACAGTGTGCGATTGCAATAAAAAAGTCCACCGCCATGCTGGGTATTATTAGGAAGGGAATTGAAAACAAATCAGCCAATATCATAATACCCCTGTATAAATCGATGGTGCGGTCTCATTTGGAATACTGTATGCAGTTCTGGTCACCACACCTCAAAAAGGATATTATAGCATTGGAAAAAGTGCAGAAAAGGGCAACTAGAATGATTACAGATTTGGAACACTTTCCCTATGAAGAAAGGTTAAAACGCTTGGGGCGCCTTAGCTTGGAGAAACATCGACTGCGGGGTGAAATGATAGAGGTTTACAAGATTATGCATGGGATGGGGAAGGTAGAGAAAGAAGTACTTTTCTCCCTTTCTCACAATACAAGAACTCATGGGCATTCAATAAAATTGCTGAGCAGTCGAGTTAGAAAGGATAAAAGGAGGTACTTCTTCACCCAAAGGGTGATTAACATGTGGAATTCACTGCCACAGGAGGTGGTGGCGGCTACAAGCATAGCCAGCTTCAAGAGGAGGTTAGATAAAAATATGGAGCAGAGGTCCATCAGTGGCTATTAGCCACAGTGTGTTATATATATTTATATATATATATATAAATTTTTGGCCACTGTGTGATACAGAGTGTTGGACTGGATGGGCCATTGGCCTGCTCCAACATGGCTTCTCCTATGTTCTTATGTTCTTAACTCCTGGAATTCCCGGGAGGTGAATGCAGTCCCGTTGTCCGTGATGAGGGTCTCGGGAATCCCATGAGTGCAAAAGACCCTTCGCAAGGCTCTGACCGCCGCCGCGGTGGAGGTTGAAGCTACGGGAATCACTTCCAACCACTTGCTGTATACATTGACTAGAATAAAGAATATTTGGCCCTGGTATTGCCCCGCAAAGTCTAGATGTAACTGGGACCACGGCCTCCTGTTGGAATCCCAGCAGTGGACAGGGCACTGGGCTGATCAGGCCGGGACTCTTGGCAGGGTTGGCACCTACGAAACCACCCTTCTATCTCCTCGTCCATCCCCGGCCACCATACATAGCTATGTGCCAGGGCCTTCATACGCACTATCCCCGGGTGTGTTTTGTGTAGTGCTTCCAGCACTTGCTTCTGCAATGGGGGAGGGGGGAACCACCACCCTGCTACCCCAGAGAATGCACCCTTTATGCCTGGACAATTTGTCTCTGTGTGATGTGAATGCCCTGAATTCTGCGTCCAGTTTGCCCTCGGGCCATCCCCTTCCCACCCAGTCTAAAACGCGTGCAAGGATGGGGTCTCTACCCGTGGCCCTAGCTACCTCAGTGGCATAGAGGGGCCTCTCTGATAGAGTGTCTATAAGCATCACATGGTGGTCAGGGGTGGGATCCAGGTCCATGGAGGGCAGCGGCAGGTGGCTGAGGGCGTCCGCATGTCCCATAGCTTTGCCGGGGCGATGGACCAGAGCATATGTGTACGAGTTGAGGAACTGGGTCTACTGCAGGACGTGCTGTGACAGAATTTGCGGTGTCTGGCGGTCCTAGGCGAGGAGGCCCAATTGCGGCTTATGGTCCATGGCGATCGTGAAACACCTACCGTACAGCTAATCATTGAATTTATGCACACCCACCACTATTGCCAAGGCCTCCTTGTCTATCTGGGCATAGTTGTGCTCTGCTGGGGTCAGGTTCCTTGAATAAAAGGCCACAGGAACCTCCCTCCCATCAGGGAGTTGGTGCCCCAGAACGGCGTCCACCCCGTACGGGGAAGCATTGCAAGCCATTATCACTGGTAAGGATTCGTCAAAAGGGTGGAGCACATCATTGGAAACTAGGAGGTCCTTGACTGCCTAAAAAGAGCAAACATGTAATGTACTGAGTGACAAGACGTGTTGAAGGCAACATGCTTTATTAGTGAGTATATCACAAAGCGAGGCCACGCGGGCCGGGGCCCAATTATATACATACCCCGGAACAACCCTCAGTCTGGCCAGGTCCAATCCTGGCCAGTTAAACTTCCCGCCACAGATCTTGATTGGCGGAGCGTATTTGCGGAGCTACACCTCCGTAGCGTCCGCTGTATTATAATTTCAGGACTAAAATGCAAGACACAACAAAACATATTAATGAAAAAGTGGTTAGGGAATATTCCTGAAATGCCTTTCCAACTTGTGCATGTTTTTGTTTGAGGTCTATACACATGAAGCTGCCTTTACACTGAATAAGACCACTGGTCCACTGTGTTCAGTATGTCTCCTTTGACTGGCTGTGACTCTCTAGGATTTCAAATGGAGGTTTCTCACATTACTTATTACCTGATCTTTCTAACTGGAAATACCAGGAATTAAACCTGGAACTTTTTATATGAAAAGAAGTTGCTTGACCACAGCCTCTCTCTTTGAACATCTATTAACTGACTGAACAGCAGCTACTTTGGCACCTTCTAAAAACAACAGGGACATCTATCTAGAAATTATCAGTCAGAAATATAAGATTCAGCGTGTTCTGTGATGATGCCATGGTGGTGTCACAGCACATTTTCACCCCTGTTCAAAATCCTTCCCCCAGAAAAATCACCCCTCTTTTTGGCTCTGCCTTACTTTTTGTCCATTACAAATATACCGATACTCAAAGTATTTAGTTTCTGTTAAGGAAGCACCCACAAAACACATCTGTGTGGAAATATCTGAAAGATAAGTTGAATAATGGAGGACAGAGCTGCTATATGATATGATATCACCTTCCACATCTATCTAATCATTAGTGCTCCCACAAGGTCAGATAGGAAATTATTAGACATTCCAGTTGTTTTTCCTTTCTGACAATTTTTATTCATCATGACCAGGGTCATATTTTCCTATTATATTTTAATGAAAATCTTTGATTCATACCAATTGGAGGATACTTTTTCTTGGTCTTTTGACCATGGGAGTGGGGAGGCATTCTTTTGTGAATCTATTCTATGTCTGATGCAGTATACCTGGCAATCAGGTATGTTTTCTTGAAGGTTTTACAAATGTCCTTGGCTCACTGCCTTTGGTCAAACATTGAAGATCAATAAAACATACGCTTCATTTCTGAAAAACACTGGTGTTTTAGAATTTTTATAAAAAAAAAAATCTCTTCTACTTCCTAAATATTTTTAAAGCTTCATTAGCCTAAACAATTGTGTTTTTCATCCCCTGATTTTAAATGTTGTATTATTTGTCTATGTACATTCTTTTGCTAAAATTGCAGTGTAGTACTACTGGGATTAGAAAGGTCTAACTCTGTTTAGGATTTCACTGTTATATCTTCATTCCTTTACCACAAATGGTTTGAAACATTAGACTAATTAAGTCTCTTGTGATACATCCTAGAAGCCTACTGTTATCAATCCACTAATAAACATTCAACACTACCAATGTTTCTTTGGAAGAAAATATACTGGAAAGGATTTCTTAAATCATAAATGGTTCTGTTTGTTTCATGGCAGTATCTGTAGATGTTTATTTTATTTTATAGACCACCCCTTTTCCAGCAATGAGGGCATGGTGAGGTTAACAACATACAAAACATAAAAATACAAATCTTCTATAGACAATTTAATACACTGGCACTCTGGTGTGATGATGATTCAAGAAACTGATAGCAGGCTAACTAAGATTGCTTCAGTGGAATGCCTGAAGAAATAATCCCATTTTACAGACCCTAGACAGGTCCCACAGGCCATGTGTCTCTTTAGACAGAGAATTCCATCAGGCTGAGGCCATAATCAAAAAAGCCCTTGCTCTGTTCAAGGTTAAATGTGCTACCTGAGGGCCAGGCAGCACCAAAAGTCCCTGTGAAGTGGAATGCAATCGCTGAAGGGGGTCATAATGGGAGAGGAGCCTAGCAGCCACATTCTGGTAACCTGAAGTTTCTGAAGCATCTTCAGGGGCAGTTTTGTATAGAGTAAATTACAATAGTACAAACTTAAGGTTGCCATTGCATATATCACTGTGGCTGGGTCTGACCAGGACAGTTGATCAGCCTAGGGGGGGTGGATAGAAAAATGCCAAATTTCACAACTGAGGACACTTGTTTTCCCAAGGTAAGTGACGTGTCCGACCAGATCCTCAAGCTCCACTGATGTAAGCTGAACCCTGTTCAGAAGCTGCAAACTCCCCGATAACCCAGTCTGTCCTAGTCCCAGCACCTCAATCTTAGATGGATTTAACTTCAGCCAGCTCTGCCCCAACCACTCAACCTCAGCACCCAGACACTGGTTCGAGGCCAAAAGAGAGTGATCTTGAGCTGTTTATCCAGCAAGAGGAAAAGCTAGGTATCATCAGCATACTGATGGCATTAAACCCCAACCTTCTGATGAGCTCCACTAGACGGCACATATGCATATTGAATAATATCAGAGACAAGATTGAAACCCTGTAAAACCCTGAAATCCTTAGGCTGTCTGATCAATCTTTTATCTCCAACAGCTATCCACTGACTGTATCTTTGGACGAATGAGACAAACCAAGGCAGTTCCACATACCCACAGTCAAGCTAGGTGGCTGACCAGACTAAAATGATCAACTGTGTCAAATGCTGCTAATAGATCTAATAATATCAACAGTGTTGGAGTCATCCGCAAGGGTTATCGCAGTCCCAAATTCAGGCCTGAAGCTGAATTGGAATGTATTGAGTGCTGTCATTTCATCCAGAAAGACCTGGAGCTATTCAGTGACCATTCTCTCAATTACATTCCCATGGGCAGCACTTGGGTTTTTGCTGCCCCAGGCCACCCACACTTCTGCCCCCCCCCATGGGGGTCTGACCAAGGCTGCATGGTTGCTTTCATCCGGCTGCTGGGTGGGGGAAAGGGTCCATGGAGCTTCTGTGCCTCACTCTGAGGCTGTCTGCCCTTGCAGGGTAGGCAGCTTCAGAATGACGCTGTGTCACCTCCTTCCTTTGCCCAGCTGCCAGGTAGGGGAAAGGGCTGTGGGACTGCTGTGCCTCGCTCTGAGGCTGTCACCCTTTGCAGGGGAGGCAGCTTCAAAAGCAAGGCCATTCTCCTCTGAGCCTAGCTAGGAAGCCGGGCTTGGAGGAGAGCGCACACTGGCACGCAGTTCCACCACTTTCAGCTTCTGGGGTCTGCGACAGGGGAAGCTGAGAGCACTGGAGTGGTGGGAGAGGGCAGCTGAAGGCAATCTGTACATGAGGTGGTGGCTGAGGCAGCCACCTACCTTGCCGACTCCCACCTGTCAGCCCTGTACCTTCCACAGGAATGATAAATTAGATACCAGGTAGTAATTGGTTGTTTCCTTTTTATCTAAAGAAGGCATATTCAAGAGAGGTTTAGTTACAGCGTCCTTCAGGGAACCAGATAAATACCCCTGAACAACAGACAAATTAATAATCTCCCTCAGGGAGCCTCCTATCACATCCTGAATCACTTTCATGACAGATTCAAGGAGCAATCTGCCACTTTCACAGCAGTCAGGACCCTATCAACATCTGACAATAAAAGTGGACAGAAGAGGCCCCCCAAAGGACCAGACTATGGCTATGGAACCTCCTGTAGACTATTTACATTAAAACTGGTAGAGAGCTTCGAGACTTTGTTAGCAAAAATGTTCTCAAATGAGTCACAGCTAAAGGCCAAATCATTATCACTTTAGGACTCTTCCATCAGAGAGGCTGTCAAGTTACTCTAAATATTTGTTTGGGACATGAGATATCACAGGGGTGTCAAATGTCCAGCCCACAGGCCAGATTTGGCCTGCCCAGGGCTTTAATCAGGCCCATGGAGCTCTTTTCTTCCCCCTCCTGTCCTCACCCTTTGAATCTCTGATGCTGCCAGAGTTCCCAGCTCCTTCTTCCTCGTCTTTGTAGACTTAAAGTGGAAGCAATTCTGGGCTTGCAAAGCTGCAAAGAAAATGTGAATTGGACTTTCCATTAAGGTCGGTAAAATGAGTACCCAGCTTGCTGGGGGGGAAGTGTAAAAGACTGGGAAAGGCAATGGCAAACCACCCCGTAAAAAGTCTGCCATGAAAATGTTGTGAAAGCAACGTCACCCCAGAGTTGGAAACGACTGGTGCTTGCACAGGGGACCTTTCCTTTTCCTTTCTCTGTGCCCAGATAGACTAATAGAAAATCCATTTCATGTTTTCCATGCAGCTTAATGGAGTGGAGCTCAGTTTCAGTTTTCAGCATTTATATGGCCAGTTAGAAATTGGTCTGAAATCAGTCAGTCAGCTTCCACAGCAAGAACCTGGGTCCAGCAGACCCCACTCTGAAGCTTGAACTCCTATGCCCTCCTCAAAGTCCACCTCAGAATCTACAGGAATTTCCCATCAACATGGGAAGGTACCACTGAAGGCCTCTGGGCAAGTGTCTGCCACCCTTGCTGTCTTTCCACCCACCCTAGTGAAGGCATTCACTCCCTCCTCACCTCAACTTGAGCTGTTCTCTGGCATCTGGAAAGCAGTTGTAATTCTGAGTGATCTCTAGCCCACACCTGGAGATTGGCAACAGTTGTTCCAGGAAGAAATTGTTGGTTTGGGGTCTATGGTATTGTACCTCTCTGAGATCCCACCCCTCCTCAAACCCTGCCCTCTCCAGGCCCAGCCCCTTAAAGCTCCAGGAATTTCCTAAGCTGGAGTTGGCAACTCTATTTCCCTTTATCTGCCCCTCTGACTTCAGCTTTCCATCACCTTTGCCCTCCCTGCAGCCTCTATATAGGAAAATTAGTCATTCTTCACAGTGGGGGGGGGACCAAAGCAGTTTACATCATTCTCTCCCCCCATGTGATCTGAACAGCAACCCTGTGAGGCAGGTTAGGCTGGAAGTCTGTGACTGGTCTGAAATCAGTCAGTCAGCTTCCACAGCAAAGACCTAGGTCTGAAAGTCCCCACTCTGAAGCCCTAACTCCTATAGCCTCCTCAAAGTCCACCACAGAATCTCCAAGAATTTCTCATCAACCTGGACTGGCAGCCGTAGTCAGCACTGGGCACAATGAGTTCTGCCTCTGAGGCCTGTAGTGAGACCTTTCAGACCAACAGTCTATCTCTGACAGACTGTTTAATAGGGAGGAGTCATCAGCCATTACATCAGCTCATATCATTTTCCTTTCCTCTCCCCCCCCCTTTGATCTGAACAACAACAACCCCATGAGGCAGGTTAGGCTGGTTCAAAATCACCCAGTCAACCTTCTACAGCCCTCACCTGGAGGTTGGCAACAGTGGTTCCCCAGGAGGAAAGGCCTCTCCCTCAGAGTCCGTTCTATCATACAAGCCCACTGTAGCCTAATTGGAATAGAAAGAGTGAAGAGTATTGGCAGGTGGAAAGGGCCCCTCCCTGCTGTGAATGAACATTCCTTTTGCCTCAGTTGAAGAGATGGAACCCTACTGTTTTCTCATGCACACAGGCCCGTAGCTAAAAGGGGGCCCTGGGGGGACAGGCACCACAAATCTTTCCCCTGTTTTACACCCTCACACCTCCTTGCCTGCTCTCAGACAGACTGGTCCTGGACTTCCTACAACCAGGCCCTGAGGAGAGGCAGTACTGATTAGGAAGCGCCCTGTCAGCAGAGAACTGTCCCCCTTGAAGGTCAGTGGGCTTATGCTGGAGTTATTGCCTGATGGGGCTGGCGGTGGGCAGGGAGAGCAGAATCAGCCAATGGCATGGCAGAGATAGTGTGAGCCAATCCTATGCAAGCCACATCTAACAAATGAAAATCCTCAGAATTGCCACCACGGTTGGGCTTTTATTTATATAATAACTAATATAGCATAACATAACATCAAGGCCAAAATGGAGAGAAACACAGGTATCTGCACACTGTCATTTGTAAGGATAGGACAGAGATTATAAGGGTTTGAGCATTTCTGTATCTCTAAAACCTTCTTTGAAAAATACTACTCCATCTGCCATACCTGCCAGCCACTAAAGAAAAAAAAAAGGGATACCAATCTCACTGGGCACATTCCCCTGCCCCCCAAAAAAAAGCTGGAATAGGGAACACTATACAACTCTAAAAAACATTGAATCATCACAATGGTCATACTAATTAGCACAAAACCCAGCTTAACTATACAAAATCATTTCAGGAAAAAGCTACTATTTCCCCTAGTTTGTTTGCATTGCTTAATTTCATGTATATTCTTGATTCAATATGGGTATCTGAAGAAGTGAGCAGTGACTCATGAAAGGTCATACCCTGCCCCAAATTTTGTTACTCTTTAAGGTGCTACAGGACTCTTGCTCTTTTCTATTGATTCAATATGAATTTAACATGAAATTAATGTACAATGTTGTCTTTATATCTTATTTAACCATTTGAAATCTTCAGTCAAATTGCCCATTTTGAGTTTACCCCACTTGAAAAAAACTAGCAGGAAGAAATCCTGAAATAAATATGGAATCCTGCTGTTGTGGCTGCTGTTAAGAGCTGATGGGGAGGAAAAGAAATCTTCCATCTTCCCCATCCAAAACATTTCTTGCTTGTCAGCTGTTGAATCATGCTTTTATGATAATATAGAATGTGTAATAATGTAAACTTTATGGAACATATATTAATTTTGAAAGAATTATCTAAAATGATGACAAGAAGCAAATCCCACCCATGTAGCAGCCTGCCCACATTAGCATGACCCCAAATGTTCAGAGATCTGGGAAAAAATTTAAATGTATTTATGGTAGGGTGATCTAGAAGGTGAAGACCACTCAAAGCAAATATGCAACAAGAAAAACAAATTGACACTTCATGAACTGAGATACCCTTCGGCATAGAAGAAGCTGAAGAATCCATTTTCTGAAAAACACACAGAATTGCAAACTGAAATAAATATGTTATGAGCATTATTGACCTTCCAGCTGTACTTTCTTCTATTTTTCCTCTGCCCCAAGGTGCATTCTGGCCCATTAGCATTCTTTTTTCCCTTGTTATGTTTCCTGGAGAAAGCTTAGAAATTATTGACAGTTCAGATAATTATTCATATCCTTAGAATTCTTTTGTTTATTCTTTCTACCATTTTCTGAAACACTAATATTTCAATCAAGACACAGAAATCATAAAGAATAACTTTCTGAAGTCACCAGTGAGTGTATGACTGAGCAGGAATATAATTCCTAGTTTTTTGAGGACCACATACTTTGTAAACAGGGTATTAGTAGAAGTAATCCAGTAGATTTTAATGTAACGTACATAGATATATTCACCTCTTGGATAACTAAATTTGCTTGTCCTTGATCTTTCACACTGGTATCGAGACTGATGCCCACAGGGCCAGAGCTTCATATATTGACTTCTTCTGACATCCCTAATTATCATAACCCTTTGTGAAAATGCAAACTTAGATTATAAATATAGTGACCTTGGCTTTAAGACAATAATTTAATACTCTTCTGTTAAAGCCTGGGAAAAGATGAGGAAATTGCCAGGATTAGACACAGTATGCCCTTTGCCCTGCCCTAAATGAGAAATGCATTGGAATTATAAAGCAAACAGTTTCTTACTTAGTGGTTATTGTGTCCTTCAGTTCTTCAGGTCATCTTGATATGAATATGTTTTATATTCCTTTTCAGTTTTACAGTAAAATGTTTCAAGTAATTGAAATCTATTGAAGTTATATTTAAAGAGGAAATGACCAAAATGGTATGATAATGAGGACAGTAATCAGAACAGGAAAAATATCCTGATTAGGGAGAAGCCAGGATACAGATTTGAGATGGTACATGATAAAGACTATAAAATATTAATGTTTCATTCAGATAGTTAAAGGATAATTCAGTGGAGGTGACTCACATGGCTTCATGCATCCAGCACATACTAGACAATAGTTTGTTTTACTCTTTCACAAATAAAAGGCAGGTTTGTGCAAGTCATAATTAGGAGTTATGCAATAGTGGTTGATGATTTGCATATATGAGGCAATCATCACATATTATCACATCAAAAACAAAACTTTTGGGTGGAGTTGCTTTTACTCATTAGGTGTGCAGTAATCAAACATAAAAACAGCCAAATGATATGTTTGTGTTCGTGTGTGTGTAGATGTGTATGTGTATCTGTTTGTGTGTGAGAGAGTAAGACAAATTTGAGCAGGAACATACAGAAACAGTTCTGGCTAGGATTGCCAAGTCCAATTCAAGAAATATCTGGGGACTTTGGGGGTAGAGCCAGGAGACTTTGGGATGGAGCCAGGAGACATTGGGGGTAGAACCAGGAGCAAGGGTGTGACAAGCATAATTGAACTCCAAGGAAGTTCTGACCATCACATTTAAAGGCACAGCACACCTTTTTAAATGCCTTCCTTCCATAGGAAATAATGAAGGATAGGGGCACCTTCTTTTGGAGCTCATAGAATTGGACCTCCTGGTCCAATCATTTTGAAACTTGGCAAGTGTTTTGAGGAAAGTCATCAGATGCTATGCTGAAAATTTGGTGCCTCTTACCTCAAAAAAACAGCTCCCCCAGAGCCCCAGATGCCCGCAGATCAATTTTTCATTATTTCCTATGGGCATAATACTCCATACAGAATAATAGAGATCCCAGCAAACATTTCCCTCCCCTCCCCCCACTTTCTGATGACCCTGAAGCGGGGAGGAGGGCCTCCAAACCAGGGAATACCCTGCCCCCACCTGGGGATTGGTAACCCTAGCTACACTGCTTTCTCTCACACACCCACTCATACCAACCCACTTACTTACTCTAAAACGAAAGCAAAACAGAGGCGCTGTGCTCTGAAGAGCTTCTGCTACTGACCCTTCCCCATGAAGTACTTCCTGCTTCCTGCTCAACTTTAAAGATACACACACACAAGCATTTTGAAACAGGACCTGTTTGCAGGTTTCTAAACCTGCGTGAGATCTAGAGGTACATGGTGGCTGTGGGGGCGGGGGGAAGCATGTAAAACTGGGTGATCCCCCACTGGGACCTGGGGAATGGGAAGCCTAGTTCCAGTTGGCTTGGTGTCAGGGGTGTGGCCTAATATGCAAATGAGTTCCTGCTGGGCTTTTTCTACAAAAAAGGCCCTGCATATTTCATGAATCATATGTAATTCCACATATTATGGTAGGGTTGCCAAGTCCAATGTAAGAAATATCTGGCGTCTTTGGGGGAGGAGCCAGGAGACTTTGGGGGGTGGAGCCAGGAGACATTGGGGTGGAGCTTGGAGCAAGGGTGTGACAAGCATAATTGAATTCCAAAGGAGTTCTGGCCATCACATTTAAAGGGACAGCACACCTTTTAAAATGCCTTCCTTCCATAAAAAATAATGAAGGATGGGGGCGCCTTCTTTTGGGGCTCATAGAATTGGACCCCCTGGTCCAATCGTTTTGAAACTTGGGAGTTATTTTGGGGAGAAGCATTAAATGCTATACTGAAAATTTGGTGCCTCTACCTCAAAAGACAGCCCCCCCAGAGCCCTCGATACCCATGGGTTAATTCCCCATTATTCCCCATGGGACTCATTCTCCATAGGGAATAATTGCCCAGTAGACATTTCTCTCCCCCCCCCCGCTTTCTGATGATCCTAAAGCGGGGGGAAGGGCCTCCAAACCTGGGGATTGGCAACCTTCTGTCACACAAACACACACATTTACTGGGTCTGGTTCTTTTACAATGACACCTGAAAAGAACAGAGGCTATGCTGCTCTCTCTCTCTCTCTGACACACACACACACACATGTAGTTTCTCTGAAATGAAAGCAAAACAAACCAAGGGACTGTGTTGCTGACCCTTCCCATGACGTACTTCCTGCTCAACTTTAAAGGCACAGAGATACACACACATTTTGAAACAGACCTGTTTGCAGGTTTCTAAACCTGCTGGAGATCTAGAGCTGCATGGTGGCTGTGGGGGCGGGGCTTCCCCCTGCTGGCCAGCTGGCTGGGGATGGGGGAAGCCTGTAAAACCGGGAGATCCCCTGCTGGGACCTGGGGATTGGGAAGCCTATATTATGGCAATCACATGACAGGTGCTTCAATAGATACTGAATCAGGTCTTTGGCCTATCTAAGTCAGTATTGTTTATTGTAACTGGCAGTGGCTCTCCAGGGTCTCATGTAAAAGTATTTCCAGGGCTTTTTTGTAGCAGGAACTTCTTTGCATATTAGGCCACCTCCCATGTAGCCAACTCTCCTGGAGTTTACAGTAGGCCCTGTACTAAGAGCCCTGTAAGCTCTTGGGGGATTGGCTACATCAGGGATGCATGGCCTAATATGCAAAAGAGTTCCTGCTACAAAAAAAAAGCCCTGAGTATTTCACTTTATTATTTTTTTTATACTGGTGCCTTCTACATACAAAACAGGTGCCTTACCACTACCACTAAGCAAGAACATCCCTTTAAGACTTAAAGATTTATCTTCAGGTCTCTGCACCCACAAATTAACCTACAAATGTTTTTTTATGACTCCACCATATGGATTGCAATAGTCATAAACACTGAAGCTCATATGAAAGTTTACCCTACCTGTCCCTCTACAAAACTGCCAAATCCAATTTATAAACATATATGCACAAGTCTTAAAACACAAAAATTAACAACAATAATGAAATATACACTATAATCCATAGAGGAGGGGCAATGGTTTAGTGGTAGAGCATCTGCTTGCCATGCAAATGGTTCCAGGTTCAATCCCTGGCATCTCCATTTAAAAGGATCTGACAGTAGGCAATGTGAAAGACCTCTGCCTAAGACTCTGGAGATCTGCTGCCAGTCTGAGGAGACAATACTGACTTTTGTGGACCAAGGGTCTGATTCGATATAAGGCGGCTTCATGAGTTCATAACCACTAACCCCAAAAGAACAGCAAGCTATCACCATCTCACCCCCCTGCCCATCATTAGAAGTGCTCAAGCAGCTGCCACTCAGAATGGGCATGAACTGGCTGACAAACAAATGTTCATCATGAATTCAGGTCTGTTCATGGTTCTTGAAGCAATGTTCATGAACTGAAGGGCTGCCATGAACTTCCATGAATTTTGATGCAGTTTGCGGCAGTTCATGAAGACTAGAAAACAGATGTATAAATGGCTGTAAGCCATTTAAACCCCTGCTTTCTGCTCTTCACAAATGGCTCAGAACCATTTTGAACAACTGCTTTCTGCCCCCCATGAAAAACTGCAGCAAGCAGGAAACAGGGGTTTAAATGGCTCTCAGTCATTTAAACCGAACAGCAGCTCCCCACCACGCAGCTCCAAGCTGTTTAAACCTCAGCCTTCAGTACCCTGGCACTTTTTGCTGCTTTTTTGCAAGGAAAGCAGGGTGTTAAACTTTAAATGGCTCATAAACTGATATGAACCAGTTTGTGGTTTGGTTTGTGGTTCAGACATGAAGAGAACTATAAAAATGAAGTTCATGCCTATTCCTAGCTGTCACTTCAGCTCATGTTGAGATTGCTTGTTGCAAGCAGGGAGCACATTTTTCCAATATTCGTAAGCAGACTGAGCCTTTTCTGTATATTCAAAAGTATATTATTGCACAGCCTGATGGGAGCTGTAGTTTCTTCTCCAACACAGATGTGGTCTGTCAACTGAATATTTAACTAAAGTCGTAACAACATAATTAGTTGCTTAGTGATTTCTAAATAAACACTATTTCTTTTTCGTCTCACTGCCTGGTGTTTGTCTAAGTCCCTTTTATCCATGTTAATGGATGCCCATCTGTTTGGATCAACAGGATTTCATACGCATGCAACAGGGAGCAAATAGAATGATCGCTGCACAATATGACCCAACAATGACCTTGGAGGAAATTTATGTCTCCTACTACACAAGCACAAAAGAAGACTACAAACTGTAAAAAATGAAAGTAGCCACAAACTGTTGGGCATTTTGCTCAAGTCAAATGATGGCCACTGGCAAGACAAGGGGGGAAGCATGTCTGACACTGTTGAAAATGGTTTGTTTCTCATGAAGTTCTCAGTATCCCTGTGTGATGCCTTCTGAGGGCAGGGGAACATCATACTTGTCTGGGGTTTATGGGGTTCTTGAAAGCACCAGCCCAGTAAATTTCCTTGCACAGATTTTTTTTTTTTATTTTCAGTTGCCAGCTCTAAGTACCTCAAAGGGTAGCTATTTCCACCCACTTCAGAGTTACAATACATTAGAAAGAAGAAGAGTTATAATACTGCCTTTCTGTCTAGGAACCTCCTTGACACAATTCTTCTCCCTTTTTGGCTTCTCCTTTCTCCTCCAGCTGACTTGGCTTTCCTTTCTGCTCTCCAGTCAGCAGTCGCCTCTCATTTCTCTTTCTTCTCTTTTTATAGCCCCCATTTCACACCTATCCGTTAGCTATGCTCCACCTCTTCTCTGTTCCTTAGTCTACATAGTTACAACCTTCCTTAAAACACCTGGACTCAGAGAGCCATTGTTTTCCCATCCAGACTCGTTCATACCTTTTGAGCTGCCTTAGGACAGGCTACCATGGCTGCATCTTCCTGCCTCTGCTCCATTCAACTGAGTACTGCTGCTGGGCCCAGAGGTGTGTCCACCAGGCAGGTCATTGGCAAGTAGAGAAAATGAATCTTAGAAATACTAGAGTGGCAGCTGTGTTAGTTGTTACTCTAATTTTTTTTAAAAAAATGTGGTACCCAAAAGACTAGCACTTATTGTAGCATAAACATTCATGAATTTGGATGTAGCCCCTGAAAATGAAGTTAACAAATAAACCTCTGTTGTTCATCTCTATCTGTGTCTTGTCTGTCTGGCCAAATATCTAGGTAAAAGTGATTTATATACCTCAAAAATAATTAAAGCCTTGGTCTAACAGTTTCCCAAATAAGAGACCTTTAGGGTAGGGGTGGCCAACAGTAGCTCTCCAGAAGTTTTTTGCCTACAACTCTCATCAGCCCCAGCCATTGGCCATGCTGGCTGGGGCTGATGGGAGTTGTAGGCAAAAACATCTGGAGAGCTACTGTTGGCCACACCTACTTTAGGGTGCACATAATTTATATGCTACTAATTCTTTAATCAAAACGTGTGATCCCTTTTTTATTTGATTGTGGGAAGCTGGGGTTTAAAGAATCTATAGGAGAGGCCAGACTGGGGATTTGGACATTCTTCAGTCCATCGGGCAGTTTCTTCAGAGTCTCTGCCCCTCCATAGCTGACACAGTATTCTACAAAAAATATGTTAGAGTTTTAAAGGTCTACAAGACTTTATTTAATTAATGACACAATAGCTAATGGAAATATTAATTTGATGGCTCTAGCACACTATGATATTTATACATTCAATTAACTTAGTCAGTTTCACTCTATCTATTTATTTATTTTTTACTTTATTAGATTTGTATCCTGCCCTCCCCACCGAAGCGGCTCAGGGTGGCTAACAGGCCAATGGCAATGTAAAAATATAAAACATGATAAAACAACAAAACATAAAGATGTTATATAGCAATAATACTATACAATGATACAGTATCATTAATAGAGCAGATAACTAGGCAGTTCTAAGACCTTCTTCATTTTCACAGATTACATCCAGTGGTCTAGGTGATGTTAAGTGTAGATTCTTGTTCTAACTGCTACATTGAGCTCCAGGTTCAGTATTTAAATGCAAGATGGAATAACTCATTTATATATGAAGCTTCAGTGTGAGAATTAATATTTGTGCCCAAAGCCAGATACAACTGCAGTGGCCAAGTAAATGGAAAATGGGCTTCAGAGAAAATGGTAAGATATAGATACATTGAGATAAGATACATTGAGTAGGAGACATTTTTTTTACCTAGATAAACTGTTATCTCAATTGGTCTAAAAAGATTTATTTAATTTCTAGATCACTCCTCCCCAAAGAGCTCAGGGTGGTATACACCATGCATAAAAACATATAATAGGTAATTTTAAAAACAACAACACACCAAACAACCAGTAATTAACCAGAAAAAAACCAGGAACAAATCTCCTAAATGGTGTTCAATATGTGGTTTCTTTCCTCCAAGGGGCAGTTCATGGGCTGAATGCAATGAAAACCATAGCTGTCCTCAACCATAGGCCTGGTAGAACATCTCTGTCTTGCACTCCCTGCAGAACTGTATTAGGTCTTTGTATTAGATCTGCAGAACTGAATTAGATCTGATGTAAATTGACAGAAGTTAAGTATCTTCTCTCTCTGTTCCACATACACACAAGACAATCACGGGCACTGTCATGAATACTTTGCTTCATGAACCACACTTTTTAAAAAAGTCCTTGGCAATATAATAGTTCTTGAGTGCAACTGCAATATTTCTTGTTTGATTTTCAAAAGAGAAGTTATATATGTCAGATGCTTATATATAGTAGCAGCAACAATGCAAAATGTTAAGATTCATTTGTTTACCCCTGATTGTCTTGCATTTGTTAGTGACTACTTTCACAACATTGACAAAAAGTCATTAAATATCAAGTTATTCAAAGGACAGGGAAAACCTTTCAACCATATATTACAACTCATAGGTCAGTTGTCCAGATGGAAATTGATCCAGAAGCATCTAATATACATATTACCAAAAATGATTTTGAACAGAGATCTTCTAACTATATCCTGCAACATATTTGACATAGGACATAAGATCAAGATTTAGTGTAGATCTTAAAAATCTGATTGTTTCAGCTTTGGTTTACAAATATCTCTTTTTGGTACTCTTGCATTCAAATTCCTTTCAGATTGTAACATGATACCAGCAACATTCTTTGTATATTAATTGAATGAAAAAGTCTTGTCAATAAATACATAGATCTGATATTAAAATGAATTTTTCCTCCATCTGTATAGCATTAACAACCTTCAGGTTTTATAAATTCCTAGAAAGTTTTAACATAATGTGTGGAAATGCATGGACATTCCTGTCCAGTTCAATGAAATTCTTGCTACCAGATACCTATCAATGCTTGATTCATATTTGGTAGAACATATTAAAGATGTCAAAGTAGAACTTAAAGATGAACTGAAAATGCAAGTATCTACAGAATATATAATGGATAGAGTGTAGTGGAAAGACTCCCCAAACTTTTGCCATAATAAAATTAATTCTCCAGAACAGTAAAGGGCTGAAATTCTGTAACATATTTTTTTAACATTGAAATATTAAGGTGCCAGGATGCAGGAATGTGCCCCACTTTGGGTTATTAAATCTATTGACCTTAGTCACCTCTTTTGGGGATTGATGTTTCTATGGAATTGTAATTTTGTTTTTGTCCAGAAGAAAAGAGATATTATATATGCCACTGCATGTCTTGAGTGTTTCTTTGGTGCCATTTTGTGGTATTTGCAGCCCTCCCTGACATTATCAAATGGATTGACATTTCAAATATTTGCAGTGCTCAGCGGGCACTAATTCAATGAAGGTGAACCCTGGGCTCCTCACATTGTGGCACAGCAAGTGGTGTGTGTCTTTTTAATCATAGCTGCTGAAATAAGATCAAAAGGCAATGCGTTGCTAAACCCTTAATGCTGCTGTCACAGCAGATAGAGGTTGAGAGGGGACCATGACAGCAGGCAGAGTGATGGAGTGCACATTCAAGTCAGGAAGTGGTTTTACCCCTGTATGCCTGTATACAGTGGCTTACTATTATGCTCTGACGTAACTTACTGTATGTAAACCACCCAGATTAGAAAGATCACTTCCAGATAATGGGTATGTACCACCTACCCAGTGCTACTCCAGGTGAGCGTCTGTCTGTGGTCATAAATTGAATGAATTCCTACACACTAACATAGGACATGCAGAAGTAATACCTGACGGATTCCACATAATATGAATTAAAATAGGTTAGGTGGTTCTTTTGTCAAATTTAATTCTGTTGGTTTAATTTCTGATGTAAGTTGCCAATATAGTAAATCGATAGGGAATAAGGAATATTGTAGTTGCTCATGTTCCTAAATATTTGAAAAATCCCCATTTTGCTTCCTGCATATATAATGCTGGTCTTGTCCAACCTGTGGTCAAAATTACTTCTGTGAAATGTTCATTAGCAGACAAGTCTCTTCAGATTTAGTCTGGGGTGGCACAATTTTGACCAGCAGCTGATCCAGAAGTATCAAAGGCTTCCATTTATTAATTTTGTCTGACTGATTCCACAGTCGCTGTTGATCCACACCTGGGCTTCTGCTTTTATCGGATTGAGTGACTGATTCCCCACCAGTTGCTGCACAGGCACATTTTGACCCGCGGCTCCTTCCAATTCTCCCCATGCCTTCTCAATCTCTAAAAACAAGATTGGGAAGGCACAGGGAGAACTGGAGGGAGCTGCAGGTCAAAATGCACCTGTACAGCAACTGGTGGAGAATTGATCACTTGATCCTATGAAAGCAGAAGCCCAGGGCAAAGCAACAGCGACTACAGAATCAGTCTCTATTTTCTTTTGCTGCTAAGAAAGTTACTGACAGCAACATGAAGACCTGGTTCCATCATGGCTGGCCATCAGCGTCAGAAGTAGCTATGCCCATTTTGTATTGAGGTCATCATTGCTTCATTAAGGGATGACAAAATCCCACCTTCTATTAAGAATATGGCTGTGCCTTACCATTTACGAAGAGAGAGTGGGGGAGGGGGAGAGAATGTTTTTGACTTATTGGTCCTCCCAAATAAAAGGCTGTCATTTGAGGTAATTTAAAAAACTATATGTCTCACAGCTTCGGACATTCTTAGACAGGATGTCAATCCTCAACCTCTTTCAATCCAACCTTATTCCTGACTCAGGACTAAAATCAGTTTCACAGCACTACTGAATAATCATTATGGAATACCTCTTGTTTGATCCAGAATATCTCAAAGAGTAATATTGTATATTCCTGTACTCTGCTCTATCTAGCTGACTGAAGTATGAGCTCACACGGTTCTAGCTGGCTCACAAAGCTGTATCTGAGCTTTAGGCTATCAGGTTCCTGCCTGAAACTAGAGACCTTGTTTTTGTAGGATTTTAAAAATGCATATGATAGCCTTAATCAGAGCTGCCAACTCCAGCTTGGGATATTCCTGGATTTTTGGGAAGGTGGAGTTTAGGGAAGGGAGAGAATTCAATGGGAATGTGATACCACTACAATCTGCCCTCCAAAGCTGCAATGTCCTCCAGGTGAACAAATCTCTCTAGTCTGGAGATCAGTTGTAATTCCAGGAGAATTCCAGGTCCCACTTTGAGGCTGGTAACCCTAGCCTTCATCTACATAAAATCCCATAGAGAAGAAAGAAAAAAAATAAATCACTGAATACTGATTGTATGACTGAAGCTTCATCTTGCCAGGTTTAGCAAGGAAGTTTGGAGTAATAGAATTATGAAAATGTCTGTCATATCCTGAAACAATGAAAACTGTGATACTGTATGTCTGTGCAGAGATCTTAGATTTATAGGATTATCTTGATTCCATAAGATGACCTCACTCTTTAAATGACAAACAAGGCTCACACATACTTTATAATGCTTAACAAAAAACACAAGGTTCACTTCTGAGGAAAATAAAGTTATGTCAGCATCAGAACTACTTTGTTTAATTTTTGGTAGAAGAGCTCCTAATATATTCTGGTATGTCTGAGGGCAAATTTTGGCTGTTAAATCACATTCCAGTATCTCCAAGAGCAGATGCTGGTTATAATAAAAGGAGCAAGAGAGTCAATCATCCAAAAACATTTTGTTTCATCTTCCCACCACCACTTACCTGCATTTTCTGATTGTTTATATGTCTGTTCCTTGCAATTCAGGAGTCAGTTCTTGCCACAGAAAGATACTTAGCATTTTTCATGTTTTATCTGCCAACTAAAAGTCCTGTGGCACAAGAAAGACTAATGGATGTATTATCTTCAATATGGCACAGGTCTTGTTTGTTGATTTGTTAGTACTCTTCTTGTATTGGCCAACTGTATCTTTTATAAGCATCCAGCACTTAAAACACCAGATAGACTTATATAAGCTTACATAAACAATTTCTCTTAGAAATTTAATCAAGACTTTGTATTAACATAGGAAAAAAGGAGAACAAGCAAGAAGGAGAGCATCAGGCTCAGGAGCTTGAAGGATTGCTGGATGAGTGGCTTGGCACCTGTAAGGAAGCCTATCAGCAAGGAAACAGGTGTTGCAGCCCTGCTGCTAGAGCACCAGAAGGCATCTTTATTAAAACCAGAGGCAACAAAAGACCTGCTGTAGGACAAACAGAACAAAAGGCAAACACATTGGGGTTAACACAGAATGAAGGGAAGCATAAGAATGCTGGAGGATCTGCCAAATGTTACAGATTTGTTCCATTGGTAAGAAAACAATGGTGCAGGATAGAGATGCATAACGACATGTATTCTGTAGTGTAAAGATGTAAATCTCAGCAATTTCACTATGTCACATCATTAATATATTATTAAATTTATAGCCCACTCTCCCTGGAGACCGAACTCAGAGCAGGTAACATCATTTGTAAAATATTCAGTTCACAAATACCATAAAATACATAATAACTAGATATATCCCACTATACAGCTAAAAGCTGGTATTAAATCTCCAGAGGGGATAAGGCATGATAAGAAGGGAAGGGGAGTGAGGGTGAAAGGAGAAGGCCAATTTAAGATGGAAACCACCAAGATACAGCCCATCGCTGTCCTCAACCATACACATGGTGGAACAACTCTGTTTTGCAGGCCTTGCAGAACTGTGACATGTCCTTCAGGGCCTTGATCTCTCTCAGAAGAGTGTTCCATCAGGTTCAGGTTGGAACCAGTGCTGAAAAAAGCCCTGGCCCTGGTTGAGGACAGCTGTATGCTCTTTGGGCTAGGGATCACCAGGGCTGGCTTGCCCACTAGGCAAATTAGGCATTTGCCTAGGGCGCTGGCAGGGGGGGAACCTGAATTCAACCCTCCCTCTAGGCAAATGCCTCCTTTGCCCTGATGCCCCCATCTGCAGTGCTTCCTTCTCCCTCCCTTCCCCATCATTTCAATGCCTGAGAAGTGGCAGTTGAATGCCACACTTCCTGGGCTCTTTAAAGCCTCACCCCCATGATCAGCTAATCGGTGGGTAAAAGGACACTGAAGGCTTATGGCTCCTATGCCGACCCTCCGGTAAGCTCATGATTTGTGTGAGGTTGAGTCTGGGGGCAGCAGCAGGGGGAAAGACAAATGAGCTGCTGAAAGAGCAACTGTCGCAGCTGCCTCCCCCCCCCCTCCTTCCTGGATCACATGGGAAGGAAGGGGGAAGGAGGCAATGACAGTGGCTGCTCTTTCAGAGGCTTACTCATCCTTCCCAGTGCTGCTGCTCCCAGGCTCAACTCTGCATTGATCGTGAGTGCGCTGGAGGACTGGCATAAGAACCGCGAGCCTCCAGTGCCCTTTTACCCACCGATCAGCTAATTAGTGTGGTGGGGGGGGGGTGCTTTAAAGAGCCTGGGAAGTGCAGTGCTCAACTACCCCTTCTTGAGCATTGAAATGGCAGGGAAGGGAGGGAGGAGGAGGCACAGTGAAGGGGGTGAAGGGGTGCAGTGCAGCGGGTCTGCCTGGGGTGCCATGCACATTAGGGCCAGCCCTGGAGATCACCAGCAGATTTTTATCACTAGAGCATAACACTCTTTAGGGGATATACCAGGAAAGGTGGTCCCAGACCACTTATCTGGGAAATATGATGTTAGTGGAAGTGATCTATTATATCAACAGTTTCTCAATTGACAGCTTCCCTAATTCATTTTATTTTATTTATTAAAACATGTATATCCTGACCACAATGGGCTCAAGATAGCTTATATGGTGACAGGGCAATCTCCTCTCTCAAATACCACCATCTGTATCAAGAGGAAATTATTTCTTTGGTTTGTCGATGTTGACAAAACCCAGGTATTGCCAGTAAAATTTACTGGAGAGGCTGATATTTTATCCAGGAAAGGGGGGCAGAGAGACCCCAAATTACCATTGCACACAATAAGATGAAGCAGCTCACAGAATGATCTGTGGGTGGTTTGGCCCATATCTTTAGACTAAAGAAATCGACCCAGTTGAATTTTTATAATAGTGTTGTACTGTCCTGTGTCCTGACCATCATTGTAAGAATGAAAAGAGGGCTCAATTTAATAGGAGACCCAGTGTGGAGTACTGGTTAGAGCTCCATTGGCAGTCTTAAAAATACTGCTGGATGATTATTTGTCAGAGATGCTTTAGGCTGATCCTACATGGAGCAGGGGGTTGGACTAGATGGCCTGTATAACCCCTTCCAATTCTATGATTCTTAGATCATACTAGGATCTGGGACACCCAGGTTTGATACATTCTATCATGGAAACTTGCTGGGTGACCCTGAAGCAGTCATACACTCTCAAACTAACCTGCCTCACAAGGATGCTGTGAGGATAAAATGGAGGAAAGAAGAATTAAGTAAGCTGTTCTAGGCCCTCACTGGGAAGAAAGGCAGGGCATAAATAAAGTAAATAAATAATATATGGTTAGTCCATCTCTTCCTCCCCAATTCTTTCTACATTTTGTCACAGACATTTTTGTTGTTAACTGGAATACTATTGCTGTTTTTTTTTAAGCCGAGTCCTCTGCCTATACCTCACAAAACTCTCAGTCTCACTAAGTCATTAAAGCAAGGAAAGAGTTAGTGTTCTGCCCTCGCTAGTTGTTCAAGTTAGCCCAAACAGACCACCCTCCAGGGTCCTGAACGAACAGAGCCATGGCTCCCTTTTGATATAGATCATCTCACAATTGGTGGTAATGGAGAGAGGGAAAGCCACAGGCTTCTGGGATTCCCAGCAACATTTGTCTCTATATCCAAACCAAGCTCCATTTAGGTCACCATAGCTTACTAAAACAGGATTAGACACATCTGGTTGCAGTCCACCAGTAATATTTGGAGTCATAGTAAAAGGCATTCCAAAGAAGAGGAACCACTAGAGGGACTGCCCTCCTGTTTTCCATACCACCTACACTCTCAACCCCTTTGCTTTGCTTGATTCCACTAGGTTTTTCATCTGTTTCTTTCTAGCACCAAGCACAAACTCACTATTGCCTCAGAGCGTTTCTATTATTAATGTTTAAATGTGTATTTATTCATCATCTATATTTATTCCAAAGGGCTTTTGTGCTAGTTTCTCATGACATGTTGTTCTCTCTAAACAGTTGGCACCACAGTGATTTCTGAAAGTTCATGACCAAGCTCTGTTCTATTCCCACCATTATTATCTGAAACATGCTTATAATAATTCCTTAGGGATGAGTCATCCCAAACCAGATGTTCCTCATTTCCTGTCACTCCCCCTCTCCCCAGTTAAAATCTATAATGAAATTAATTTATTATTAAATGCCAGCAGTCTGATTCCATCACGGTTCAGGTAAAGTCCATCATTTTTGGTTTAAGGTCAGTGTGTCCAAGTGGCCAAGTTTGCGGATGACACTAAATTGTTCAGGGTGGTAAGAACAAGAGAGGATTGTGAGGAACTCCAAAGGGATCTGTTGAGGCTGGGTGAGTGGGCATCAACGTGGCAGATGAGGTTCAATGTGGCCAAGTGCAAAGTAATGCACATTGGGGCCAAGAATCCCAGCTGCAAATACAAGTTGATGGGGTGTGAACTGGCAGAGACTGACCAAGAGAGAGATCTTGGGGTCGTGGTAGATAACTCACTGAAAATGTCAAGACAGAGTGTGATTGCAATAAAAAAGGCCAACGCCATGCTGGGTATTATTAGGAAGGGAACTGAAAACAAATCAGCCAGTATCATAATGCCCCTGTATAAATTGATGGTGCAGTCTCATTTGGAATACTGTGTGCAGTTCTGGTCACCGCACCTCAAAAAAGATATTATAGCATTGAAAAAAGTGCAGAAAAGGGCAACTAGAATGATTACAGGCTTGGAACACTTTCCCTATGAAGAAAGGTTAAAACGCTTGGGGCTCTTTAGCTTGGAGAAACGTCGACTGCGGGGTGATATGATAGAGGTTTAGAAGATTATGCATGGGATGGAGAAGGTAGAGAAAGAAGTACTTTTCTCCCTTTCTCACAATACAAGAACTCGTGGGCATTCAATGAAATTGCTGAGCAGTCGGGTTAGAATGGATAAAAGGAGGTACTTCTTCACCCAAAGGGTGATTATCATGTGGAATTCACTGCCGCAGGAGGTGGTGGCGGATACAAGCATAGCCAGCTTCAAGAGGGGGTTAGATAAAAATATGGAGCAGAGGTCCATCAGTGGCTATTAGCCACAGTGTGTGTGTGTGTGTGTGTATATATATATTATTTTTATTTTATTTATTTTATTCGATTTATATCCCACCCTACCCCACCGAGGTGGGCTCAGGGCGGCTTACAACAGTAAAAGCTAACAGAAATCGGTTTAAATATGATTAAAATTATACAATAAAAACATAAAAACCTAAAAATACATAAAACTCACATCGGTATACACTATGCTACATTTTCCTTAAATCAGTCCTTCAATTTCCAATATTTAGTATTGGGCATTCTGATCACAATTAATTATATGCCAACTGGAAGAGGGTTGTTTTACAGGCCCTGCGGAACTGCTCCAGGTTCCGCAGGGCCCTCACTTCCTCCGGGAGCTGATTCCACCAACAGGGAGCTGCAATCGAGAAGGCCCTGTCCCTGGTCGCTTTCAGACGGGCCTCCTTTGGCCCAGGGATTACAAGGAGGTTCTGAGACCCCGACCTCAGCACTCTCTGGGGAACATGTGGGGAGAGACGGTCCCTAAGGTAGGCAGGTCCCAGACCATAAAGGGCTTTAAAGGTCATAACCAGCACCTTGTACCGAACTTGGTATGTTATTGGCAGCCAGTGCAGTTCCCAAAGCCCCGGCTGAATGTGCTCCTGTCTAGGGAGCCCTAACAGCAGCCGGGCAGCGGCATTCTGCACTAGCTGCAACTTCCGGGTTCAACACAGGGGCAGCCCCATGTAGAGGGCATTGCAGTAGTCCAGCCTCAAGGTGACCGTTGCATGGATCACTGTTGCCAGGTCGCCGTCCTCCAAGAAAGGGGCCAGCTGCCTTGCCCGCCTAAGATGAAAGAATGCAGACTTGGCAGTGGCTGCTATCTGGGCCTCCATAGTTAGGGTAGGCTCCAGTAGCACCCCCAGGCTCCTAACCCTGTGCGCCGCTGACAGAGGCACACCGTCGAGGGCCGGTAAGGGAATCTCCCTCCCCGGACCACGGCGACCCAGGCAAAGGACCTCTGTCTTTGTCGGATTTAGCTTCAGCCCACTCAGCCTGAGCCATCTAGACACGGCCTGCAATGCCAGGTCCAGGTTTTCTGGGACACAGGCAGGCCGGCTGTCCATAAGTAGATAGAGCTGGGTGTCATCAGCGTACTGGTGGCAGCCCAGCCCATATCTCCGGGCAATCTGGGTAAGAGGGCACATATAGATGTTAAAGAACATCGGGGATAGAACTGCTCCCTGAGGAACCCCGCAATCCAACGGGTACCTCTGGGACAATTCACCCCCAATCGCCACTCTTTGTCCCCGACCTTTGAGGAAAGAGGTAAGCCATTGTAAAGCCAACCCCTGAATCCCCACGTCGGCGAGACGGCAAGTCAGCAACCGATGGTCGACCGTATCGAACGCTGCCGACAGGTCTAACAACATCAGTACCGCCGAGCCGCCTCGATCCAGATGCCGCTGGAGATCTTCCACCAGGGCGACTATATAAAAATTATTGGCCACTGTGTGATACAGAGTGTTGGACTGGATGGGCCATTGGCCTGATCCAACATGGCTTCTCTTATGTTCTTATGTGTCCAGGCATGAATCTCTTCCCCAAATTCTAAATCTTTTCCCCGATTCCACCATCTTATTCATGCAATCAGACTCTACAGTTCCATGTCTTCCTGTATGTGCTATTTGTAGCATTTCTGAAATGCTACTATGGATGACTTTAACACCCTAACAGTCTCAATTTTCTTTGCATGAGATCATGACTGTATTTATTTATGTTGTTTAGATGTAATATTTGCTTTTGTCCCCAAGGTGGCTCATAACATTGCACTTTCTGACTGATTTCGCACTAGGCTTGTTCTGGGTGGAGAGCCCTTTTGCTCCTGGGGCTTCTCTCCATTTTCGTATAAGCTGCTACAGAGCTGTGAGTTGGTGCGCCACTTTTCCACAGCAAACAGAAACCACTTGTCAGAGGATCTCGCTTGTTGCAGAATAGCGGTGTGCCAACTCGCAGCTCCAGGGCAACTTGTGCTAAAATGCCCTGGTAGCAAAAGGGCTCTCCACCCGGACCAAGCCTAGTGCAAAATTGGTCCTTCTCTCCATTTTATTCTTAGAACAGGTTAAGAAAGAGTGATTGGCCCAAGTTCACTCAGCAAATCAGGTAGAGTTCAAATCAGGAAATTTGAAGAGTCTTCCAGAGCCTAGTCTGATACTGTAAATTCTATACCTTATTGGCTCTCATTTCCCAGCATTGTGAAATCAAATCTGTAATATCTTCTAAGGATTTCCCTCTTCCATAGTATGACACCCTCCTGTCTCAGGACACTGTCTATTGTAAGCCAAAATGCCCTCAAAACGAGGTTGGGGAATTGACAGGTGGGCACCTGGCTTAAAAAGGATCTTTGAATCTATGTATACAGGATACACATCCAGAAATTATTGCTTAACTTCACCAGGAACACTAATTAAGTAAAAACAATTAAAATTTATTATAGAAAAATATTGAACACACATACAAGACAATAAACTCACAAACATAATAAACATACATACAGTCCTAAGAAAAATAGAGAGAGATGCAGATTGGAGTGGTATATACCGCTCTGGAGCGAGGGCGATGGCCCCTTGTTTTGCCATAGTGAGGGTTCTTCCCTAACTAAATACCAATTTTGGGCAGTAACTGGTAAGGCACTGGCGAAGTTGGAGTTGAGGGGGGGGGGTTAAATTCGCTACACATTCGTTCCGAATTGGTGCCACATCTACCACGGCAGCTATGGGCTACACCCCGCTGGCCATACAGTGGTTGGGCCGTTGGCAGTCATCTGCCTACAGGTCATATGTGCGCCCGTTGGCCTTTCAGTGAGGTCGTTGGGGAGTGGGCAGGTAGTAGTTATGTTGCCTGTTGGCATGTATTTTTTTGGATTGTGACTCTTTTCTGTTTTTTCAGGTGCTGTGGCTCGTAGGGAGAGGCATCGAATCCTCATCTGCGGGCACAGTATGGTTTTCTGGGCTGCCCACCAGGCCAGGAGATTGCCAGTTGGCACCCAGCTGGGTCTCAGTGAGTGGGCAATGGTGGAGTGGCTTGGTCGCCGTGGCCTGCATTGGCCAGGGATCATGCCTCTGTTGTTCCGTGGAAGGAGTGCACCTCCTCCACACATTCTGGTTATCCACCTTGGTGGTAATGACCTTGGGTTTATGAAAGCGAAGGCCCTTTCGTTGCAGGCATGGGAGGATCTGCGAGCCATTAAGCAGAGATGGCTAGGAGTTCTTTTGGTATGGTAAGCAATTCTGCCACACCAAGTCTGGCGGTATGCTTTGTCCCCAGCGGGGAAAGAGCGCGCCAGACGCAAGGCCAATATGGCCTTGCAGAAAGTCATGGAAGGAGGTTTAGGGATATTTCTCTCCCATACGGCTATATGAGTCGAGAATGCTGCCTTGTATAGGCCAGATGGAGTGCATTTATCGGAGCTGGGGAACCGGGCCTTTTTGGAAGAAATTAGGCTGGGGTTGCGGTCGGCTCTGGGCCATCCGGTGGGCGCTAATGCCTAAGCAGAGGCTTGGCATTAGCGGTAGCAGGATGAGGTATGGGCTACAGTGTTTGTTCAGGGAAGCACCTATGGCCCTGCACCAGTAGGTGCAGGTGGTCTGTATGAACTGCAGATGGGCTGTATGGCTTAATGCTGGGAGTGCAGATCATGGCAGAGCCTCACCAGGACAGATCTTTCCAGAGGGATTGATGCTTGCCTAGATGGAGGTGGAGTTCGGGCCTGGCCGCTCAGCACCAGCCAGAATATTGGGCTCGTGCTGGGGGCAGGGTGCCTTGCCATCTAAGGACAAGGTGGGGTCCTGTGGTTGACCCCAGGGCTTGTCCTGTTAGGCCTATATCCCTTGCCGTTCTAGTGATTAAGTTAACTTTAATAAAGCAGCCCGGTTTATCCAACACACTGTGTCAGCCTCTTCATTCCAACTAGGGAGGGCAATATCGGCCCCTTCCCAGGCAAGCTGGCATCGCCAGCTAGAGGCTGGGGGCCGTCGTTGCCCTCCCGGAAGGAGGGAAAGCTGGCCCCGTCATATCTGGTAGCTGGGGAAGGCTTGTGGGCATGGCGTCGGGGCTATAAAAGCCCCAGCCCCGCCCAAATCCACGCAGTTCTTCTTTGACTCTCGGCCCACCCTGTGGCAGTACAGGTTATTACCGGTCGCCTTATTAGGGGCCAGGTAGGATTTTTTTCATTTTCACAGAATTGGCTCATGTGAATTTGTTTTTTGCCTACCTTATACTGCCTGATAGTGTTAGGATGTTGGGGAGGAGTTATTAGTTTTGTTGCTGGGCAGGATGAGGTATAGGCTACAGTGTTTGTTCAGGGGAGCACCTATGGCCCTGCACCAGTAGGTGCAGGTGGTCTGTATGAACTGCAGATGGGCTGTACAGCTCAATGCTGGGAGTGCAGATCACGGCAAAGCCTCACCGGGGCAGATCTTTCCAGAGGGATTGATGCTGGCCTAGGTGGAGGTGGAGTTTGGGCCTGGCCGCTCAGCACCAGCCAAAATATTGGGCTCATGCTGGGGGCAGGGTAGCTCACCCTCTAAGGACAAGGCGGGGTCCTGTTGGACCTATACTCCTTGCCGTTCTAGTGATTAAGTTATCTTTAATAAAGCGGCCCGGTTTATCCAACACACTGTGTCAGCCTCGTCATTCCGACTGGGGGTGGGCAATGCAGTAGCCAATAGCCAGTTAATTGGCGGTCCCTGATTGGATGCTCATAGCTAGCCAATGAGCAGACTTGGCCTTAGTTACCTGATTGGACTTCCAGGTAACAATGGGCCAAGGGGGAGGCTCCAGGATGACCATTAAGGGAAAGAATGGGAAAAATTATTAAGGTGGGTGGTACTTAAGTCTATCAAACTTATCTAAAAAGGTGACAACAGATGGCCAAATTGTTACCTAGGTAACATCTGGTCTATACAAAGAAACTTGGCTCTGGGTGAAGATGTTCTTCCTCCTCTTTGATCTTCTATTGGCACCAGTCTTTGTCTTGAGTTCCATTGGACAAAGGCTTAGGCAGATTGGCAGGATCCACGCCTAAGATAAGCTTGATGGCTTTATGCATAAGTGACATCTGTTTGAGTACGAGAGCCTCCCGCTTCGCTGTGATGGAGTCTGGCACTGCAGGAAGACAGCTGCTGGTGGTGTTAGCCTCCCAAGATGGATTCTATGGTTGAGGCTGGAAACCGCTTGCCTGGACAGTTCCTGGCGGCGCACCTTTTTCCGCTGCTATAGCCGAAATGGGGATCGCACAGAGCGACTAGAAACCATCTGTTGTCCTGGTTAGCACTCCTCCAGAGACACGGAGTGCTGCTGCAACATTGTGGCTGTTAGTACTCATAAGTCCCTTTCAGTCTGGTAGACAAAACCCACATTCTCCTGGTAGATGCATGTGAGCTGAGTCTCCAGGCACCCTGGCAACCAAGTGGATGACTACTATGTTCTGGAAACAGGGGTATTATTCTCACACTATGGCAGAAGATGAGCTGTCGGCGTGGAAGAGGGACTTCTGTAATTTCTCTCAAAGTCTTGTCTACATCTCTCTGGTTCTCTCAGCTTTACCAGGTCTGCCACCTTGGCCTGAAGGGAACATTCTAACAGCCAAGAGCTTATTGCACTGAGCATCCACTAACAGGTTGCTGGTCTTCATATGACATGAAGCGTAAAACCCTGAGTAGCCTGATGGCTTCCTAGTTCCAGGGCTTTTTTTCTAGCAGGAACTCCTCTGCATATTAGGCCACACACCTCGATGTAGCCAATCCTCCAAGAGCTTACAGGGCTCTTCTGACACGACCTACTACTAATATGCAAAGGAGTTTCTGCTACAAAAAAAGCCCTGCCTGGTTCCACAGCTTTTTCTTTAAGGTTTGTTATGAAAACCTCAGTGCTTTCCATTGCAATCTTTTTTGTTGATTCTTATATAATGTTAGAGATGTAATAAAAGGTATTGACATTTTAAAAAAATTATGTTCACTTATTCAGCTGTTCATCAGAAGATTAAGCATATATTCACCTTCAGCTGGGATAAATTTAAAATATATTTTGCTTTTCTTTATCCTGCTGCAGGATTCCCCCCTCCCCCAACTTTATTTCATCAAATAAATTGCCATTGACCTATTTTTATCCTTTCCTTATCATGCATGGCAAGAAGCTGTACAGCTTGAGCAAGGTTTGTTACAATTGGCTTGGTGACTCTCAGCCATCTGACTATGCTATGTGTCTTAATAATGAGTACTGAGGTCACACACGATGGATAGATTAACTCTCGGAGGAAGTGACAGAAAAAGAAAAGTGATATAGTGGAGAATGTGCTAGAATGCTAGAGGCAGAGCAGGGTGCCTTCCAGCACAAACACTCAGATGTCATGGTGATGAGCATGATATAAACAGATAGATGGAGTCAATACAGAGGCAAATTACTGGGTAAACTTAGAAACACCTGTGGCAGGCTAGCCTAACTTTTACGGGGATGAACACTGTGATGTGTTTTCTTTTGTTTACTGAGAAAGGCATCATTACTTAAGCTACACAGCAGGCGTTGCCTCATTGCTCTGTTTCTTTAATTCTATTTGAGGATATTTTTAGATGGCAAATGAAGGCTACAGCTGCAAACCTAAGAACACTTTCCTGGGAGTAAGCACCTTTAAATAAAGTGGCACTTACTTCTGAGTAGACCTTCTTAAGCTTTTTCTTACGTTATTTATCATTTTCCTTTATATAGAGATATCTCTGTGTAAGAACATGTGTATTCAAAAGGGTGGTATCCATTTAAGCCCTTTGTGCGCTCATTTCAAGTCTGAAGGATTGCCAATAGCCCTGTAGAAAAACATCCCGTCTCTTTAATTGACATGTGAAAGCTGGTGGCATTGGTTTTTAATGACATGGAAATAAATAATATTACCTGGTAAATAACATCCCTTTAGGCCTTTATTTAAGGTACAGCAGGTTTTTTTCTTCATACATTTGATAACCTTGTCACTGACCTCAGACCTTGCTCTTTGCAGTCATTATGTACCAACAGCAACAAATACAAAACTGAAATATTGCACAAGGAAAGTGGGGAAGAAAGTGGAAAGGATAAGACCAGGATAGGAAAGGATAAGACCAGGATAGCAAAAAAACCCTGAGTTGTTCATATGTATAAGCACTAGAGGATTAAAGTCTGACATTATTTCAAGCTAAGTATATTTCAGTGGACACCGTTCATGTGTTCTACTGCAAGTCATCAAGTGAGGGATTACTGAACAGTGAGACACCCAAATGATGTACATGAATCTGTAATCACTGTGAAGGAGCAAAATAAAATATTAAAGTATCCCAGATTCCATATATAGCTGTTGCGATTTGATAAATTAACATAATGACCAGAAACATGAGGAAAACTCTTAAAGTCACTGTTCCTGGATATCCAGCTTAACATCAAAAAGCAGGGAGAAATATTATCTCACTCTTTCCAAGGAAGATATAATGGTATGTATGATGAACAGAAGGCTGTTCTGTCTCCGACAGGTAAAACAACCAACCATTTGTTTTGCACCTGAGCCTATGGGAGTGCTGCTCCAACATCCAATCACCTATCAGACGGGGGATGGAACGCTGGAGAGAAACACAGCAAGCACGCAGCAAGGGAGCAGACAATTTATAGGGTAGCTCTGCCTGGAAGTTGGGCAGAGTGAATTAACTCTAACTCTTAGAGATGGCAGAGTATCCAGTTGTGAGGCCTGTCTCTGTTGAAGAACAGATCTGGTAACAGTCTAAATCTTGAGAAATAACAACTGTGGTGGTGGGGAGGAAAGAGTCCAACCTGGTGACTAGATATTGGAAGCTTGTTTGTATGCTAAGGTAGACAACCTCCAGGTAGGACATGGTAATCTTTTGGAATTAGAGTTGATCAGATAGAGATTAGTTCACCCAGAGAAAATGGCTGTTTTGGAGAATGGACTTTAAGGCATTATACCCTGCTCCCCCACAAAAAAAAAAAAATCCTTCTATCTCCAGGCTCTAGCTCCAAATCTCCAGGATTTTTTCAAACCAGACTTGGCAACCTTAGATTAAAGGGAATTCAAATCATAGCCTGAAACCATAACAGGATTAAGTGCCTCAGCCAACCTTCTCCTGTGATTGTCTGGAGATCTGGGTTTGTTTTCTAAGCTTGTAAATAAAAAAAAATCTTCTTGGGTATTTTTATACAACCCCCTGCTTCAGTAATCTCTACATTCATCTTCTATCTTCAATGTATCCCCACATTAAGAGTGCACATGCACAGGCCAGCAGTGGAATAGAAGTTTCATAGTTTCTATGGATCAGAAATGGTGCCCTCTCTTCCGGTGAATGCAACCTTTTCTCCTGTCTAAACCATCATGTGCTCTGGAGGCATGGTGCCCCCTTTCCTCAGCTCCCCCTTTTTTTTTTTTTGCTGCTGCTGCTGAGTTTATTTATTAAATTCTACTTTGAACCATCCTTCCCTGCTAAGGCAAGGCTCCGAGTGGTGTACAACATAGTAATTCACATAGTCTATAATAAAACAATTTAAAACCATAAAACCACAGTAACAAACAAGGAGATGGCAGTGAAAATTTCATTACTGCCAACCACCTCAAGGGGCATTAGATTCCACAGAGCATTCTGAAACCCAATTGGGTTTCAGGTGAGCATAAATCCACTTGCTGACTAGACAGGAAGGGGCTGGGATACTCAACCAGGCATTCAGAGCAAAGTAGCCAAATTGCCCTCAAATGAGGTAGGGGAATTAGTTTGGGTGGGCAGAGATGGCACAATTAGCGGGACCAATAGCCTGTGTATACAGGAGTTGGACTACCCAGGAGCTCTCTTGAAATAACAAGAAGATGATATATCTAAAAATGGGTTTATTAGAATAATAGTTCAAGCATACAGAAAAATAAAAATCACACAGCAATCATATAGTCCAAGGAAAAATAGACATGAATATTGAATAGAAAAACATATAAAGGAAGGACATACAAGGCTATACTTTACCGATCTTGAAAACTGCAGAAGGAATGGTCCAGTAGTGAAGATGAGGGAAGGGGTAGCAAGAGACAACCAGCATCAGCCACCATAATAGGGCCAATACCAATTAGGTAATTGGGGGTGGCTCAGACAGCAGGGTATGGATACTGTGAGACACAGCCTGAATGGCTAAAAAACAGCCTTGATATAGCCAAATTCATATCCCCAGGTGACCCATGACACTATTACATGTTACCTGTGACACAGATGCATGTGACCCCTGACATCATCGAGGGGGAGGCTTCCAGTGAGTTTGGAAAAAGGATTAGTGGGTTTAGCTATTGTAAACCCCTACTAAAACAAAGAAACATGATGGGATAATATGGGGCCAAATCACTATCTATTGTGACACCAGAGCTAAATACAATGGGAATGATCTCCATGGCTGGAACTGGTTTCTGCAAAACAATCCTTCTGGCTGGGGTTTTATTGTATAAGCAACTGCCTTGGTAGAGAAGTCTTTTGTTAAGTGTGAAGACATTGCAGCATTGCCATTGTTGACTGTAGGCTCCTTCATTAACATCTCCAGAGCCTGACTGGCCTCTGGAATGCGGTGCATGGTCTGCACATCTCTTCTTCATGGCAGTTTGCAGGAAGAAATACTGTCCTTTTGGAACATCTCAGGATCATGGCTCTGACCTGGTTGCCTTTCATGATGTCCGCTGGGGACAGGAACACAGTTTCTGTCTGCAGGACTTGGCAACTTATCTGGAAAGTATAGTCCTGGAGTTCTCTTTGCAGGGCAGGCACAAATAGGCATATACTAACAGACATAAGCAGGGAGCTGGCTGGAGACTGGCAGGGAACACTGCTGCATGATTCACACAGAGTAAATATCCAAATGGAAGCTGGCACAAATGCCAAAGTCAAACAGGATTCACTGCCTATAGACAGTAGGTAAGTGGGTATTGGGTGTTAATGTCAATATAAACTATAAGTCTATATGAGTCTGGCAGTAGAGCTAAGGAACAACAGCCCATAATGGTGGGAGAGGGGGTTCATGGCTTGCAGTGGGCTCTGGCACTTCATCTCTAGCAATCAGATTCATTTTATGAGCTTTTTTACTTATTTGAGCCATGTGAATGTCACCTTTTCATTTTTCTCCTACAGTTTATTCTGAAAGAGGACAGAACAAAGATGTTAGGGACTCTATAATTATTCCTTCAACTTTGTAGTGAAGTAGCTTTTGCTGACCTACCTTTTTGGAAAGCCACTGATGCTTGGTTAGGGTTTAACCCCCCCCCCCCTTCTCTTTAGCTATCACTAAATTCTCAGCAAGACATAATATGACAGTCAAGATTGATTCAGAAAGTGTGGTATGAAAATGGCTCATAGTGATTGACATGAACTCTGCCTCATACATCTAGGGGAAGCGAACAATGCTCATAAGATATGCCAGCAATTTTTGCCCAAAGCCAGAATCAGTAGGGCATCTAGGCTTGGTGGGAGAGAGCCTTACCTTTTGCAATACCACAAAGCTGGCATCCAGATCAGAACCACAGCCAAAACTACCATTTGTCTGATTTGTTCTGTTGGTTTCAAGTGTCGAATAGCCTTTGGAATGTCCATCCAAAAATGGGTTCTATTGGTTCTGAGCACTGAATAATCATCTTGTTCATTGTTGGTTAGATTGGTTCCATTCATTCCTCTCTTGGAATCTAGACTCTAGACTACATAGCAGCATCCAGAGGCATAATGAACCATCAGAAGAGCCCATTTTTAGAAGTACACACCCACACGGCAGTGTACAGAGATACTGAGCACAGGGGGACTCCATTTCCCAATGGATCCCAGTGTTTCACAATGCTGCCTTATGATGGTACCTGCACACCAAAAGCCCTCCCTGCTGCCACCTGATCCCTCTAAGGGAATCCAAATCCTGCTCTTTCCAGGCTCCCCCCCCCCCAAATCACCAAGTATTTCCCAACCCAGAGCTAGCAACCTTAACTATTCCATCTGCATGGGACATTTTTGAAGGGTACAAGGGAAACACAAGAATTTTGGGGCTCCTAAATAGGGAAGAATCAGATAAAAGGGACACAATTCAGCTTTAATTCTGACAGCAACTATTCTGTAATTCAAGTCATCAAAGTGATAAGCAATTGAAAGCGCATGAGCAAGTGGGTTTTTTTTTTCCTGCTGGACAATGATCTCTTCTGATTCTTGTCCAAATGAAAATGAGAATCTTCTGCATACCAGTAATGCACTCACCTGATTTTCAAGTTCTTAAGTAAGCTTCATTGTGAATCTGCAGTACTTCATGAACAGATTTTTTTTTTACCCATTCTCCTGGGTTTTCTGTTTCATTTCACTGGAAAGCATAGCCACACATAGGTAACCATCTTATTATTTTTCATCATTTCCTATGGGATATTTTGATATATTTCCCCCCTCCCCAGTGGCAAACCTCACTGTGCAGCATGTAGTGTTGATTGTAGAGGTAAATGAAGCATGCAGAGCAGCATCTGAAAACAATTAAAACTAATTGAAATGAGTCGTGGCCTCTAGTACTCCCATTAAGTTTTTTTTTTTTTAAAAAAATAAGCAACCTTAGCTGGGAATTAAAGAACCTTCTCACTCCTCCTAGTTGATGGCTGCCTGATGAGCTCAGCCATTTTCCTGAGCACTGAGGGAAGAGTTGCTTTTTTTCTAAGCGGGGGAGGAGGGGAATGAAATGTTGTCACTGACTAATAAAGGCCAAGCTGGTGCAGAGACAGCAAATGTGAGAGGCCAGGAAAGAAGGGATTCTAACAAGGGGAGGAGACTGAAGCCTTCTCTCACTCTCTCTGCTGCTGCAGTAGTAGCAGCAGCTGCTTTATGAATTAATAAAGAGACATCAGCATGATTATGCACACAAGGTCCTTTCATTCATAATTCATAGGACCATCCATCAGGCAGCTGCGTGTTCAACACAGGAAATCGAGGTTAGGCCTATTTTGCTCTGCTCTTTGAGTTGCAACTGAAAAAGCAAAGCAAGGGGGAGAGGCTGCGGCAGATTGTTTATCAAACAAGGAAGAATGAGGAGGGGAAACTGAGGCTCTCTCCTGAACAGTACAATGGCTTTCTTAATTTTTACCTGGAAAGGAAGTCAGATCAATTAAACTCTGCACAATGTCTCTTAATGCAATTTGGTGGAAACGGCTTCATGTTTCGGAATGTAAGCACTTTAATTTTCTAATAGCATTACTGCTTCAAGAAGGCCTATCAGGACTTTGACAGCGATTTGTCCCTCCCCCCCCCCTCCAAGAAATGTTACAGGTGTTGATGAATCCTTGTGCCTATTAATTACTCTACATAAATAATTACTGGGTAGGAATAATTGCTTAACTGGATTAGCTTCCACTTACCACAGGAGGGGGGGGGGCTTTGTTCAGCCCCCTAAAGTGGATGTACATTACTGAGGCTAGGCTAGTGTTGGGTCTACCATAAAAGATTGTGGCTGTGGCTTAGATTCAACTGCAAACTCAGAGTGGATTAATAGAGGTAGTTTTCTTTACATGAGGAGGTGATTTGTTTTCCAAAGCACTCTACAGCAGTAGCTTCATCATCAGGTGAATTAATTAATGGTGCTGATCCAGTTCATCATCAGCTACCTTGCATTTGGCAAAGCTGGTAAAGATGCAGTATGGGGCTGTGGCTCACTGGCAGAGCATTTGTTTTGCATGCAGAAGGTCCCAGGTTCAGACCCCGGCATCTCCATTTTAAAAAGCATAAAATAGACTTTGGAAAGCCATTGCCAATCTGAATAGACAAAACTGACTTTGATTGACTAAGGGGTCTGATAAGACAGCTTCATGTGGTGTGTTCAAATACTGAATGTTTATTAGAGTTTTCACAAAGGTCAGTCCAGAAAAGTCACACTGTGGTTGAAGTCAAATGTGGCTGTACTGCAACCCGTTACCCATGTTTTACCACAAAAAGTCTTCAAAGGTCTCAGCCTTGCCTCCTAGAATGGTAACATGGCATGGTATTTCCAATGTTTGTCCCACAGTATTCATTATTTCTTAGGCATAATGGTCTTCTCCTAGTGGCAAGTCAGGTACAGACACACAGAGAGAAACATCTGCTTCCTGATACTTTTTTATACTGTTGATAGAGAAATGGTGGGGGATTTTAAGCATGCACTACAATGCTGAATCAATTAGAAGGAAGTCTTTGGTGCTTTAGTTGGTTAAGTACATGAATGATGATACACATTGAATGTACATCAGAGAGTGCATCTCCTTCAAAACAATGCAGTATAACAGCGTCCTCACTTGTTTATAGGAATATGCAATAGAAGGGTGACTCTGAAATCCATAACCTTTGGGCTTAGAAGTCTACACTACAAAATTTCATTGTGCTACTATTTAGCAAAGGAAAATAAAACATAGTGGAAAGGTAAATTAGAAGATATCATTGTAACTGATTGTGGCTATCTAATCATGTGTAATTAACAGGCATGTCACAAAATATATCCACTGATGAGATCCACTGCAAAGCAAAATCATAAACGCTAGTCCATAGGAAGAAGGCCCACAGCCAATCCTAGTTTACATAGATTGATGAAGTATAGAATGATTTATGAAAATTGCTAAAAGAAAGCATCTGGAAGATTTTAGCTAGGATTTTAATTGCACAATGAAAGGTACATGCTGCAATCCATTAACTTATATCATTCTCGAAGAATGAATGAATGATATGTGGCAACTGGAACCAAAAATTCTTTTCTGTTATATTTCTCTTTTCCATTTTTAATTTCAGAACACACTTATAGTCAAGCTACATATTACAGGTAGCTTTATCAAGTAGTAACTTATCAATGTGAAGGAGTAGGTCAGATACATTGACTTGTTTGTGAGTTGAATGTTACCGTTCTCTATTTATTTATTCATTTTATGACAGAGTTACACATAGGAAGTATATAATAAAAATATGTAACCAAGTTGATACAATAGGTATGCAGACCAATTGAGCACATCACAGAGTTTTCCTCCCAAATTGCTAGAGCATACGCCCCTAGAGCGGTCAGCATGCAACATCACCGGCACAATGACATCACTTGCAAGTGATGTCATCAAGTCATGTGTGCTATGTGCGTGGAAAAAAAGCCCCCACTGGAGGCTGCAAGGAACTTGGCAACCTTAACTACTGGTATTCCAGAAATCCTGAATATTGCTCTGGATCCCAAATATATCACAGAAATATTGGTAAGGTATTTTCAATTATATATTCAGACTGGAAATATCCAAATGCATATCCCTAATGCACTCTATATGAGTCTGCCCTTGAAGTCAACTTGGAGACATTGGTACAAAATGCTGCAGCTCAGGTTTTATTAGGAGCTAGGTGGAGTATGCATACTGTTCCCATTCTTCAGTCATTCCATTGGGTGTTCACTGGATTCAATTCAAGACAATGGCTAACACAAACAAAGCCCTTGGACCTTCATACCTGCATGATTGCCTCTTCTGCTATACTATACTACATACAGATTCCTATACTGTATGACACGGACAACCATGACAGAGAAATCGATGACCCTGAGCCAGACATCCTGGAGAGTGAAGTCAAATGGGCTTGAGAAAGCACTACTAACAACAAAGCGAGTGGAGATGATGGTATCCCAGTTGAGCTATTCAAAGTCCTAAAAGATGATGCCGTTAAAGTGATGCACACATTATGTCAACAAATTTGGAAAACACAACAGTGGCCACAGGATTGGAAAAGATGAGTTCATATTTCAATCCCAAAGAAGGGTAATGCCAAGGAATGTTCAAACTATCGCACTCATTTCACATGCCAGCAAGGTCATGTTAAAGATCCTATAAGCTAGGCTTCAGCAGTATGTAGATCAGGAACTACCAGAAGTTCAAGCTGGGTTTCGGAGAGGTAGAGGAACTAGAAATCAAATTACCAACATCCGATGGATTATGGAGAAAGCACGGGAGTATCAGAAAAATGTCTATTTCTGCTTCATTGACTATGCTAAAGCCTTTGATTGTGTGGATCACAACAAACTGTGGCAAGTCCTTGAAGAAAAGGGAGTACCAGACCACCTCACATGTCTCCTGAGAAACCTGTATAAGGGTCGAGAAGCAACTGTCAGAACGGAATATGGAACAACTGATTGGTTTAGAATAGGAAAAGGAGTTTGACAAGGATGTATATTGTCACCCTGCTTATTTAATGTATATGCAGAGTACATCATGCGGAATGCTGGCCTGGATGAAGCACAAATCAGAATTAAGATTGCCGGGAAAAACATCAACAACCTCAGATATGCAGATGACACTACTCTAATGGCAGAAAGTGAGGAGGACCTAAAGAACCTCTTGTTGAGGGTGAAAGAGAAGAGCACAAAAGTCGGCTTGAAACTCAACATCAAAAAAACTTAGATAATGGCATCTGGCCCCATCACACCTTGGCAAATTGAAGGGCAAGACATAGAAGTAGTGACAGACTTAACATTTCTGGGATCCAAGATCACTGCAGATGGTGACTGTAGCCATGAAATTAAAAGACGTTTGCTCCTTGGGAGGACAGCTATGGCGAACCTGGGCAGTATAATAAAAAGTAAAGACATCACCCTGCCAACAGAAGTCCATATAGTCACAGCAATGGTATTCCCAGTAGCAATGTATGGCTGTGAGAGCTGGACCATAAGGAAGGCGAAGCACAGAAGAATAGATGCTTTTGAGATGTGGTGCTGGAGAAGAATCTTGAGAGTCCCTTGGACTGCAAGAAGATCAAATCAGTCAGTCCTAAGGGAGATCAACCCAGACTGTTCCCTGAAAGGTCAGATGCTGAAGCTGAAGCTCAAATACTTTGGCCACCAAATGAAAAGGGAGCACTCACTGGAGAAAATCTTGACGCTAGGAAATACAGAAGGTAAAAGAAGAAGAGGATGGCAAAAGGTGAGATGGCTGGACAGTGTTACTGATGTAACAAACACGAATTTGAGCAGACTTCAGAGGATGGTGGAAGACAGGGCCTGGCGTGACTTTGTCCGTGGGGTCGCAAAGAGTCGGACTCGACTGTGTGACTGAACAACAAATACTGTATGACAGTGTAGCTTCACTCATCTAAGTAGGACCTTATGCAGGGGCACTCTTCCAAGGGATAAGATCAGCACCTGCCTATTCATGCGCATTCTCCGTTGTGACTTCCCCCCACCTCCTAGAATCACCTGTCTGAACAGTTCAGAAAGTCTCCTATCCTTCCATTATAGCACAAACTACATAAAATAGAATTGTTCAGGAAGCTTTTATGTAATTATTTGAATGATTCAATGCTTTAATAAAAGCAACAGGACTATACTACAGTCTGAACATGTGTATTATCTGTTTACAATCTTGCTTTCCTTGCTTTTTTTTTAACCTGTGTAACACCATTTTCTGCATTAACATACAATGTCTGAGACTTATGCTTTGTTTCATATTTTATTCACAGTTTTGCACAATTTAAAAAATACAAGCTCAATCCAAGTCATCACTTTACCATTGTTATTATCAATCCTAATAATTCCAGATTGCACCCATTGCCATCTGCTCACAAGACAATCGACATCTTGCTGTGCATTTGCAGAACAGAAGTACCACAAAATCACTTCCAGGCTGGCCCCCATGCTGTGGTGGCCAAGGGCTGATTTCAGCTATGTGACTGTGCCCTTTGACTCTATTAATCTTACTTACAAAACACATGCAAGGAAACAGCTGGAGTTTTCACTTGTCCATTTAAGCAGCTTGCTGCCTGCTGTGAAGAGAAGTGACATTGGATTGTTATGATGCTTCTGTTTTCTTTACAAAATATCTTTGACATCATATCTTTACTGACTGGGGTACCTTCAGTGGACATCAAACACATCAAAGAATACACAACCAAAGTATGTGTTGGTTAAATTTCATATGAGTGTTAAATTATCAGTTACTGGTCCTGTGACTTTGGTCCAAAGTCCTGTGACTTTGGTACAAATTAGATGTTATGTGAAATGTACATGTGCTGCCCAAACAGATTAGAAACATTCCTTCTCTTTCTACATCTGAAAATCATGAAACATACCATACACCACTACTCTTCTCTAAATTGTTGGCAGGCACTGAATGTAAGGTAAGAAGATGCAGAAGGAGGGCCAAAATGCAGGGATAGCATTTTCAGCAGTGGTCATATGTCTAGCCTCATATACACCTTAGTTAATGTATTAACCACTTTATGGCTTGTTCACATCTGCTATAGGTCATAGGAAATGAATGAACAGGACTGTGGGAGGTAGGTTTGTCAATCTCCAGGTGGGGCCTGGAGATCTCTCAGAATTGCAACTGATCTTCCAGACTTCAGATATCAGGTCCCCTGAAGCAAATGGCTATTTTGGAGGCTGAACTCTATGGCATTATACTCCTTCAAAGTCTCTTCTCAAACTCTGTCTTCCCCAGGCTCAGCGCCCATCTCTCCCAGAATTTTCCAACCCAGAATTGGCAACCCTAGCTAGAGGATTCACTCATTTTGTAAAATGACATTGTCAGAGATTTCCCTTCTGGGATGGGGAGGGTGGGGGGTACAGCAGGACTCAGGCCTATCTAAAGCTAATAACAATTTACCTGAACATATTGTGGAGGTTTTGCCAGTTAGAAGAGAAAAGGTTCTACTCTGACATAAAAACTGGGTTCAAGGCAGCATGTCTCTCTGTGTCGTAGTAATAGATTCATGCGGGGTAATTGCGTTGGTCTGAAGCAATAAAACAAAGTTTGAGTCCAGTGGCACCTTTAAGACCATTGAAATTTTATTCAGGGTATGAGGATTTGTGCACATGCACAAAGTAGAGTGGCAGGATAGAATTGAACAACATGGTTAAAGGGTTCAAGCAGTTTCCACCATCATATGTCCCCCCATATTTACATTCACACCTTATTGTGTTTTTAAGAAAAAAAGGGATGCTATCAAGTTGTCAGCATGGCAACATAACTTTGGTTCTCAGGCTGGTCTCCCCATTCCCTTGAGGAATTCAAAGCATTATTAAATCCACACTTCTCCCCCCTCTCCCCAGCACAAGGCCTAGAGAGTTCAGACGCTTGGCTTCCTCCCAGAACTGAGAAACACTATCAAACAACAAAGGTCAGAATGATAGGCCTTCAAGATGACATTGATCTGTGACAACATTTGACATAAAGAATAGCTAAAATTTTCAACTTTGGCTTGAGAAATTCCTGGAGATTTGCTTGCAGAGTCTGAGGAGTGTGAGGTTTTAGGAGAGGAGGGACCTTAGTGTGGCATAATGCCATAAAGTTCCATTTTATCTAGGGAGATCATCTGTAATTCCAGGAGATCTCCAGGCCCCACCTGGAGGTTGGCAACCCAAAGATGACTTGCAAGCAGGTCCACTTTTTATGCACTGAAGGCCTCAGGTTTGATTCCTGGCATCTCCAGTAGAAAGAATTCTCAGTAGTAGGCACTGAGAGGGAGCCTTGTCTGTTGCCTTGTCCTCTTGAGATTTTGCAGTGCTTCTGCCAACTAGAAGAAGCAATGTTGAGCTAGATGGTATGACTCAGAATAAAGGATCTTTCTTATCCATTTGTTTGTTTGTTTGTTTGTTTGTTTGTTTATTTATGGCAATTCATAGTCTGCCCTTTCCCAGGGAAGGGCTCAGGGCAGATCACAACATTCTAAAAACAGTATAAAAACAACAGTTTAAACCAGAACAATGTGAACAATTATACAGATCATAACAAAATTATAAATGGCAGCTCAGTTGGTCATATATTATATGAACCAAAGATAGTAAATAAAATAAATTTATATTACAGCAGAGGTGGATCGCCACATAGGGCCAGTCAGTGGAGTAGGACATCCGCTGCCTCAACCAAAGGCCTGGTGGAATAGCTCCATTTTACAGGCCCTGCAAAAAAGATAATAATTCTGTGAGGGCCCGGATCTCTAAAGGGAGCTGATTCCACCAGGCTGGGACCAAGGTTGAAAAAGCCCTGACCCTGGTTGAGGCAAGATGGATGTCCTTCGGGCCAGGGACCGTCAGCAGATTTTGTGTGCTGGATCATAGTGATCTCTGCGGCACATATGGGGAGAGGCAGTCCCATAGATATGTCAGCCCCAGGCCATGTAAGGTTTTAAAAGTCAAAACTAAAACCTTGAAATGGAGTTGGTACTCAATTGGTAGCCAGTGCAGTTGATGCAGCACTGGCTGGATGTGTGCCCAGAATGGTACTGTTATCAACAGCCAAGCTGCTGCATTCTGCACCTGCTGGAGTTTCCAGATCAGTCTCAAGGGTAAACCTACATAGACCAAGTTACAGTAATCCAGCATGGAAGTGACTGTCGCATGGATCACTGTAGCTAGGTCCTGGGAGGATAGGTAGGTGCTAGCTGCCTGGCCTGCCGAAGATGATAAAAGGCAGACCAAGCAACCACTGTGACCTGTGCCTCTATCGAAACTGAGGCATCTAATGTTACTCCTGGACTCTTCACCTTCTGAGCTGGCACAAGAGATGCACCATCCAGGGTTGGGAGCTGGATACCCGACCCTAATCCTAATCTCCCCCAACCCAGGTACAGGACCTCCATTTTAGCTGGATTAAGCTTCAATCGACTTTGCCTCAACCAACTTGCCACGGCTTCTAAGGCCAAGGTCAGATGACCTGGGGCGGAGTCTGGGTGGCCATCCATCAACAGATAGAGCTAGGTGTCATCTGCATATTGATGACAACCCAGCCCAAAACCTCAGGCAATCTGGGCAGGGGGGGTGCATATAGATGTTAAACATCATTGGTGAGAGAATAGCTCCTTGAGGTACACCGCATCCCAGTGCGTGCTGCATGGAGATTTGCTCACCAAGCACCATATATTCACATTTATGGCTACTTCCACAATTGCAGCCACCTTTTAAAAATAATGATATTCATACATATCTCACTATCCAGATATACAGACCCATGGGATGGTGCCAATTCACATAAATAGCACTTCTGCACTCTGCACAGCCCTGAGGCACATATGTGTGTGTGTGTGGGGGGGGGGTTGCAAGCAAGCATGAAACAGGACTCTAGCAGTCTAGGACTTTCCAGTTTTTATAGAATTTTACTTCAACAACAGGTGACATGAGGCAACAGAAAGTAGGTTCAACTAGTTTATTTACATTATTAAATTAATTAAATGGTTGAATTACATCACTGCTTATTTCAATAAACTGATGGTATTAAGGGTGGGTTGTGCTATGCAACCACCAGGTCTGCATTTTGGATAGATTTGTCCAAATTCAGCTGGTTCTTCCACCAGCCTTCCTTATCACTGCCTGTTCAGACATATGTACAGAGAGGTGTCAAGCTCTTTTCTGTTGTGCTGCAAGTCTCCTACTATATGGCATTAGAACCTGCTGAAGTCTTTCCTCTCCCAAAGCTACATTCTCCCCAGGTTCTGCCCCCCCCCCCCAAATATCCAGGGATTTTCCAAACTGAGGTTGGCTACCCTAGGCATAACTAGGGATGTGCAAAAAAAAAAAAAAATGGTAGTACACGGATTCGGAAGTATACGGGGAAAAAAATTCAGAATCCCATATATTTCTGAAATCTGTAGTCGGAATAGCCGCATATACGGTAGATGTGTGGCTATTTCCAAATATATGGCCCCATTATTCCCTATGGGCCACTGAAATCAATGGCAAATAGTGTCAAGTCTGAGTTATGTTTTACTAGCATAGATTTTCAACTCTGGTTCAAACTTTGGTTCAGGAAATGACTCCTGGGTAAAAGCCATACTGTATTCAAGTGCTGCTAGCTCAACCTCTCCTTCCCCCCCTCCTTCCCTTTGTTATGTAGCCAAGCTCTGCAACTAGCTATGAGAAAAAGATTACTGTGCCTTCTCAAAGATAACGGGTACCAAGGAAGTGCCCAAGGCCAGCCAGGCCTGAGAATGATAAAGTAACAATGATGTGTGAATGTGCTCGCTTAGGAGCCCCCCCTGTAGGAATTCCTCTGATCTGCACCTTAAATGTTTGCCCTCTGTATATGCTCGCCAGTTCTCTCAATCTCTGTCGACCAGTCTTGCAATATGTTACAATAAACTTGCTACTTTTATCAACAAGGACTCGTTATTGAAACATCAGACTTGACATTTTGAGAGAACTCCCTTTTTGGGGGTTTCGACTGTGCCGGCAACTTGAAAAGCCAAATGGCTGACCAGATTCCAGGCAACGGAGAACTCCCACTCGAAGCGGGCTCGGAAGGGGCTACCCCGTGGCACGTACTGGACCCCAGGAGGGCAGCGGAGTCTCCGCCCGAGTTCCAACTAGTGCTGTCCCCGGGCAGTATCAGCCGCGGACCTCGACCACCATCATGGACCAGGCCCCGCTGCGCAGAGACGCCATCCTAAACCGCCACGTTAGGCAGATCCAGATGGCTGAGGGTGAGGCTGCCAACCCGGGCTCCGGAGAGACGGGAGAAGCGGACAGCATCGTCGTCGTCCACGTGGGGGAAAGTGGGGACGATGGAGCTGGGGCTAGGAAGGCCGAATGTGAAGAACCACGACTCAAGGGGCAAGACGAGGAGGATTATCAATTGTTCCGCTTGATGGTCCGGAGGGAGATCGATGGCGCCCTCGGGGGGCTGCGGGACAAGGTCCGGGACCTAACGATCTAGCTCGGAAGAGCCATGGGGGGAGCGACCTCCAGACGCCCGGCGGGGCCAGCTGCCCCGGCCAGAGGCCGCCCCAGCCAACCGGCGGCAGCGGACACCCCTCCCCCGGCGAGGGTCGGGGCACCCCAGGCACCAGCGCCCGCGCCCCCAGACGCTGGGGCCCCGGTGGGTCTCCGGCACGTGGGGAGAGAACTAGATGCCACCTTCGATGGGGACCCGGAGGAGGTGAACTACTTCGCAATACAAGCGAACAGCTTCATGCACTACTGGGGGAACTCCTTCCCGGATGAATTTAGCCGAGTCGACTACCTGGGGTCGAAGCTGAGGGGGTCAGCCAAAAGATGGTATGTGGGCCTGTGTAAGACCAGGAGCCCGATCCTGGATGACGTGCACACTTTCCTGCAAGCCTTGCTGACCCAATATGAGGACCCACTGCAAGAGACCCGGGCGCTAGCGGCTTTACGAGACATGCAGCAGGGGCCCCGACCCATTCGCGAATACGCTGCTGACTTCCAAGCCAACGTGGCCAGAGTCCGGGGCTGGAACGAAGTAATGAAGATCGAGCAGTTCACAAATGGACTGAACGCGAGCATCCTAGACCGGGCCCTCACCCAAGCCCGTCCGGCCACCCTGGTGGGGTGGATCCAGTTAGCGGGAGAGGTGGAGAACAACCTCAAGAGAGTGGCCATGCTCTGGCAGCACCAGTCCGGGAAGACCCAGACGAAAGGGGGGACCCCGAAAGTGGAGCCGCCAAAGGGGAAGAAACCGGCGGTGGCGGTGCCGGTGGGGCCGCGCAGGTGCTTCCGCTGCGGCGACCCCAATCACTTGGCCTCCAGCTGTCCGCACCCCCCACCGCCGAGGGCCGCCCCGACCCCGCCGAAAGCTGTCGCCCAAACCCTGAAGAAGCCACCCGGCCGCCCTAAGGATGTGGCGAGGAGCAGCGCAGCGTTGGTGCAAGAGGAGCTACAGGAGGAGGAGGTGCTCCTCTCCGCCGAGCTCGCGGACCTGGCTTGGATCGAAGAACCGGCGGGAAACGATGCCGACCTGCTGCCCTGAAGGCTGCCCAACAGCAGGTCGATCGTGATGGGGAGCCGCTGACGGTGAGCGTGACGGGGAAACTGTACTTTGTGACTGTGAAATTGCTGAACCCCAAGCTACGGAGGTTCATGCAGATCAGGGCCCTAATAGACTTGGGGTGTAACAGGGAACTGATGTCCCCCAGGGTGGTGGAGGCCTTGGGACTAGAAAGCTCACCCCTACCCCACCCGATGCTATTCGAACAAATGGATGGGTCGGTGATGTGCGGAGAGCCTTGCCCGCACGAGACGCAACCGTGCCCGGTAGGGATCGAGGAGCATTGGGACCAAGAGCTTTTTGTGATCGCTCCCTCGTGCTCATACCCGATAGTGCTAGGGGTGGGGTGGCTGGAAAAGCATGAACCCTTAATCAGGTGGAGGGCCAAAACCATCAGGTTCCTGGACCCGGGGTGCGAATCCCATCGGTGGGACCAGGCGTGGGGGCCAAAAGCCCCCGCTGCCAAGGAGAGGGCGTGTGTGACCGTGGAGGAAGTACACTCGGTCCCCGTGCCCTACCGGGACCTCATGGAAGTCTTTAGTGAGAAGGAGGCCAATCAACTGCCCCCCCACCGAAGCACGGACTGTGCCATAGAACTGATCCCGGGGGAAACCTTACCCAAGGCAAAACTCTATCAGATGGGGTGGGCAGAAAAGAAAGAGCTACGCAAGTTCCTAGATCAGAACTTAGCAAGGGGGTTCATCCGACCGGCCACGGCCCCCCACGCGGCCCCAGTCCTATTCAGGAAGAAGAAGGACAACTCGTTGAGACTTTGCACTGATTTTCGTGGGATAAACGCGATTTCCACGTCCAACGCTTACCCCATCCCCCTCATCCGGGACTTGTTGAGCACGGTTGCGGGGGGGGGGGGGAAATATTCACCAAACTGGACTTACGAGACGCCTACTTCCGAGTGCACATTAAAGAGGGAGACGAGTGGAAGACGGCCTTTAATACCCCCATGGGACAGTTCGAATACTTAGTGATGCCGTTCGGACTGCAGGGGGCCCCGGGGGTGTTCATGAACTTTATCAATGATGTGCTGTGAGATTACCTGTACAAGGGGGTGGTGGTGTACCTTGATGACATCATTATTTACTCGCAAGACGAGAAATCACATGTGAAATTGGTCTGAGAGGTGCTCAGCACCCTGCTGAAAAATCAACTGTATGCTAAATTGTCTAAATGCGAGTTCCATCGGACGGAACTAGACTACCTAGGCTTCTGAGTGTCAGAACGCGGATTGGCCATGGACCCGGCGAAGGTCCAGGCAGTATTGGAATGGGCCCCCCCGAGGACACGTAGACAGCTCCAATCGTTCCTCAGGTTCGCAAATTTTTACAGACAATTCATTGAGGGGTTCGCCCAGATAGCCCTGCCCCTGACTGATCTCCTAAAGACCAAGGGCAAGGGCCCCGAGGCCAAGCGGCCCGGAGCTAGGCTAAATTGGACGGAAGAGTGCCAATCCGCGTTCGAGCACCTGAAGCGCCTGTTCATGAGTGAGCCGGTCCTAAGCCACCTGGACGAGCAAAAGGCCTTCGTGGTCCAATGCGACGCCTCCGACATGGCCGTAGGAGCCATTCTCATGCAGAAGGACGGGGAGGGGAAGCTAAGACCATGCGCCTACATATCCCGAAAGTTTTCAGCCGACCAGCGTAACTGGTCCGTTTGGGACAAGGAGGCGTTCGCAGTGATGTTTGCCCTGAAAACGTGGAGGTCTTGGCTGGAAGGGGCGAGACTCCCCTTTGAAATATGGACCGATCATAAGAACTTAGAGGCTCTAACGGGTAAAAGAAAGCTGAGTGAAAAACAAATCCGGTGGGCAGGGTTTTTCTCGAAATTTGACTTCACCCTGAGGCACATTCCGGGGGCAAAGAACTTTCTGGCGGACGCCCTCTCGTGGCTCCCGCAGCACGAGAGCCAGAGGGAAGAGGTAGTGGACTCACTGATTTCCCCCTCCCAGATAGCCGCCATGGTCACTACCCGCTCCCAGAAAAGGAAGAGGGATTTGGGAGGAATCAACCCTGAGATCATTGCCCTGGAGACCGAGAGGGAGGGAAACGAGAGGCCAGGGGGGGTGCAGAAAGCCAAAGACGGACTCTGGTACAAAGGAGAAAAACTATATGTGCCCAGGCCCCTGAGAAGGGAAGTCTTACAGCTCTGCCACTCTTCTAAACTGGCTGGGCATTTTGGCTATGTCAAGACGCTACACCTGGTTAACAGACAATTCTGGTGGCCCTCCCTCCGCAAAGACATATCTGACTTTGTCACCAGCTGCCCCATTTGTATAATGGCCAAAAAGAGGGGGGGGGAACCGCCGGGCTTGCTACAACCACTTGAGACCGCCAAGCGGCCATGGTCAATAGTGTCCATGGACTTCATAGTGGAGCTCCCCCCCTCGCGGGGAAAGACTGTCATTTTGGTGGTGGTGGACACTTTTTCTAAGCAAGTGCACTTCATCCCCTGCGCACAACTGCCCACCGCAAAGAAACTGGCGGCCCTGTTCTTCGATCACGTGATAAAACTACACTCATTCCCCGATAAGGTCATTAGTGACCGCGGGCCGCAGTTCGTTGCCACCTTCTGGCGGGAGTTCTGTAAATTAATAGGAATGGAACAGGGGTTGAGCTCCGCCTACCACCCACAGACGGACGGACAGACGGAGAGGGTTAACGGGGTGCTTGAACAATACCTAAGGTGCTTCGTTAATCAAAGACAATCAGACTGGGTAGAATTACTCCCCTTCGCTGAATACTGCTACAACAACACCATGCAGAGTTCCACCAAAGCCTCCCCCCTTTTCACAGTGTTTGGCTACGAGGGGAAGCCGCTTCCGCTGTTGCAAGGGGGGTTAACAGATACGCCCACCTCCTTCGAGCAGTGGTGGAAGGGGCCGAGCAACAGTTGGCCAATCATTAAAGAGAATCTGGAGGCGGCCAAGGAGTCCTACAAAAAACAGTATGACAAATCCCATGTCCCGGCGGGAGAGTTTAAAGTAGGGGACTCGGTGTTTGTATCAACCAAAAACTTTCCTTTAACCCAGCCCTCTAAGAAGCTAGCTTGCAAGTTCCTAGGGCCCTTCAAAGTGAAAAGAGTGATTAATGCAGTGACTGTGGAACTGGACTTGCCACCTGCCCTGGGTAAAATCCACCCTGTGTTTCATTGCAGCTTGATCCGGCGAGATCCGGGGCCGTCCAGCTGGCATCCTCTCCCCTCGCGGCTCCTCTCCACCCTGGCGGACCGCTGCCTCACCACTACCGAACCCCTGGAACACTTGCCCCAGGCTAGGACCCCTCTCCTCGCCATGGAGGGGGCTTAGGGGGGGCAGTATGTCAAGTCTGAGTTATGTTTTACTAGCATAGATTTTCAACTCTGGTTCAAACTTTGGTTCAGGAAATGACTCCTGGGTAAAAGCCATACTGTATTCAAGTGCTGCTAGCTCAACCTCTCCTTCCCCCCCTCCTTCCCTTTGTTATGTAGCCAAGCTCTGCAACTAGCTATGAGAAAAAGATTACTGTGCCTTCTCAAAGATAATGGGTACCAAGGAAGTGCCCAAGGCCAGCCAGGCCTGAGAACGATAAAGTAACAACGATGTGTGAATGTGCTCGCTTAGGAGGCCCCCCCGTAGGAATTCCTCTGATCTGCACCTTAAATGTTTGCCCTCTGTATATGCTCGCCAGTTCTCTCAATCTCTGTCGACCAGTCTTGCAATATGTTACAATAAACTTGCTACTTTTATCAACAAGGACTCGTTATTGAAACATCAGACTTGACAAATAGGGTGTATTTGAAGCCACCTGGAGGGGAGAAGGTTTGAGGGAAAGCTTCCAAATTTGCAAGGGACCTGCAGGGGACTCTACCCTACAAACCCTCCAAATCCCAAAAAGATTGGGCCAGGGGATCCCATTCCAGGGGCACCCAAAGAGGGTGCCCCTATTCCACCATTATACCCTATGGGCCATTGAAATCAATTGCAACATAGGGCATAATTAGAGGTTACTGGGGGGCAGGGGGTTTGAGGGAGAGCCCCAAAACTGCCGGGAACCCACAGGGGACTCTCCCCTACAAAACCCCCAAGTCCCAAAAAGATTGGGCCAGGGGGTCCCTGTCTGGGCCCAATGCTGGGGAAAGCCCAATTAGCCACTTCCTCCACTATAATTGCTGTGGGGAAAGTGGCTCTGGCCAGAGAGGGGTTTGATGGAGAGGCCGCAAAACTGCAGGGCAGCTTCAGGGGACTCCCCAGCATGAAACTCCCCTGGCCCAAAAAGACTGCACCCATCTGTGGGCGCCCCAAAAGGAACACTGCTCCCATTGGTGAGAAAAAACCAATTAGAGCCACTTCCTCACTGTAATTGTTGTGGGAAAAGTGGCTCTGGGGAGCAGGAGGTTTTGAGGAGAGCCCCCCAAACTGCTGTGCAGCTTCAGGGCACTGTCCCACACAAAACCCACAAGGCCAAAAAAAAAAAAAAATAGGACCAGGGGGTCCAATTCCTGGGGCACCCAAAGCCAAACCTTACTTCACACCAGATAATCTCTATAGGACCCAAATGCACTACATCCCTCTATCTACTCGATGAACCCTGCAGTGCAGGCCTGGAATCAATATAAACCCAGTTGCCAACATCACCGCCACACAAAACACAATCTGCTCAACGTCTGCTCTGCTGATCTGGCTGCAGCAAACCCAGATGCAAGCTCTCCAGCCCTGCCCCAAACAACACGGGGAGAGCTGGCCAAACACAACAAGCCTGCTGGTTTTGGGTCTCTCACCCAGGTGCCAGCTTCCCTGCCACAGAACACACAATCTACAGATGCCAGCTCTCCAGCCCTGCCCCAAACAACATGGGGAGAGCTGGCCAAGCACAACAAGCAGCAACAAAACAAACACAGAATCCTTTTAAAACAGTAAAAAACCTTAACTTTTAACAATACAGGAACTTTACCAACCCCTCCCTTCCAAAGAAAACTTCACCCTAACCCCAAGAAATCCAAGCCACCCAAATCAGGAAAAGTAAAAACACACTGCACTTTTAAAAGTCCTCTCACTAAAGTAAGATACAGGTAAATTGGCAAAATCCCCCCCACCCCAGCAGAACCCCCTAACCCCAAATAAGCTAGTACCCACCACCCAAATCTGGACAAGTAAAGGGACTCTGAGTATTAAAAAGTCCTTTTACCAACTAAAATAAAAACAAGAACCCCAAGACTGTCTTACCTTTTAGACGTGTTCTCTTACACCAAGCAAGTCTGGTAAGGCTGAGGCCAAGGGCCAGAACAGAACAATCTCTCTCACACACAGACAAAAGAACAACATTGTTGTTGATGGCTGGAGGATCAGCTACACAAAAGCCCTTCAAAGCATGCATTTGCAATGCATTTTGCAAATGCATGCTTTGGATTGGCTGCTGGGGCTCCTCTTCCCCCTCCCCCCCTCCCTGATCCCAGGGAGGCTATGGGAGAGGTGGGAAAATTCTACCAAAGGCAGGAAAGGAGGCTAGCAGCTCCCCTGAGGCTGCAGAAGCCACTTTCCAGCCTTTTGCATTGACATCCGTATACTTCCAAATATTTATACGGAAGTATACAGGGAGCTATACTCGGCTCCCGCATAATGGACCCCAATTGGAATTGGCTGTATGCAATTCCGCATACAGCCGAATCAGGGGTGATTCAGTGCTTGATTCGGTTCGCCCGAACCAAATGCACACCCCTAGGCATAACCAGTTTTGGAGGTAAATCTATTTAAGGAGAAGAACACCCTGTGCACAAGGATAGAATGAAAAAAAAAGAGATTTCTATTTAGTCAAGGTGGTAACCCTCCCCACACAAATTCCTGCTCAATGCTAAATATATTGACTACCTAATCTCACACTGTCCATAGGGAGCATGTCAGTCACAGCAAAATGCTGTAGGTGAGGTTGATGCTGAATAAGGAGTCCTGCCAACCTTTCCTGATTGGCTGAACAGATTTGTCATGAACCAATTACTTGTTCCTCAATTGAAGTTAATGGGGCTGGGGCAAATTGATCCACAACATGATCTGCTGTGAATGTCTCTTACTAGTCAAATAATCACTATTTGAGATATCACTGAAAACCATCTTGTTTTCCTTTTGAATCAAATTTAGCAGTTGTGCTGGCTATGAAAATAATAAATAGAGACTGCCAGCATTTCTTGATATCAAAATGCTAATTGAATAAGTTCTGGTGTTTAAAGATCCATGGCAATAATATCCTTCTTCATTAATTCAGTTCTATTACAGAAGTGTCAACCTGTACATTTACCAAGCTCAGTTTCACCTGTAATTTTTCCATAGAACTTATTTTATCACTACAGGGGGAAAAACAACAACCTAGAACTTCTCATTTTGATTTAGTAAGAGACACTGGAGGACCTGTTATTGTTTTTGACAGAGGTGACGAAGGCAGAGGACTGTAATATCTGTGACTTGAGAAGCTGGTGGGAACTAATTCTCCCCATTAAAATGGCCTTACATGGTTCAGTAACAATCTGCTGCAGGAATCACTGACATGCATGATCGTTCTGTGACTTTTAACCCCCAGGTAATAGAGATTAAGCGGTAGTTGGATGAAGACAATGTTGTCTAGTGTTGCCACTTTAATAACTACACTATATTATATCGTGAGAGATGATGGGGCTTACAGAGCTAAGCTGCTTTTTTCATTATATAACTCAATATAAGGCTGATATCATAAGGCCAAAACCTGCTAAACCACACTATTATTTATTTCAACCCTCTCTTGTATCTCAGTCATATTATAGTGACACAAATGGAATTATGAAATGGCATTTTACCACAATTATATTAAACAGGAATTAGTTGTCTATTGAATGACACATAAAACACAAGACACATGAACATTTATGAGAAAATGTGGGCTGAGATACAGTCTCCTTTTGCTCATTTAGTGTTCTTATTATGATTACTTCAAGATATAATTGGCCAAATCAATTTTCAACATTTTCTTCCAAAAGATCTCAGCTTCAATGTCTCTATGTACTGAATGGCTTTCTGTCTCCAGTATTATCCAGTATATATTTCTCTTGTGTCCCTGAAGTTTTGAAGATTAGTGATTATTCAAAATGATGCAGGTAAAGGCAACCCTTTCTGTAGATAGAGAAGATCAGCTCTGGCAATACCTACCTCCAGCCAGGAACAAGTGGAAACTTTGTCTTGAGTTAGGCATGAATCTAAAGAATCTCTACAATTAGAGCAGAGGGTTGCTGAGTGAAAAGAATTGTGTCAGAGGGTTTCTGAAATACAGCTACAATTAGAGGGGCTTTTGTTGCCCAGACTTGGTGACTTTCATCTGAACAGCAATTGGTGAGGAGGCCAAACTCATCAGGAGGGATAAAAGTTTACAGTAAATCAAACTGACTTCCAGGTTGGATGATCTGGGGGGTTGGCCATGAAGAGATATCTGGGAAGGTATCTGGAAATGGCTCCCCTTGGGGGTTTTTTAGATATCGTTGGAGGACATTTTGACAAGCTATGATCAGCTTCTATATGGGAGACTTCCACAGTACTTTACCATTTGTTCTCATCATTGTTTGCTAAATGTTTATCCTACCCCTTGGTCATGGCTGGCCAAGTCTGGCTAGCTGTAGGAAATAATATTTAGCCTAATTCTGAATTGTATTTCTAGAATTTTTAGATTAATAACATTAATTGGAATTTGTTAGTGGGACTAGTGGGGTTGGATGAGACGGAATGAAATCCCCTGAGTTGTGGGGGATTGGGACTGGGAATCAGGCTTCCAGCCTTTGATAGGCCACCATTTGAGCCAGCGTTGAGGGTGAGGAGCCTGGGGGTGTTACTCGATGTTTTGCTGACTATGGAGACCCAGGTCATCACCACTGCCAGGTCTGCCTTCTTCCATCTGAGATGGATCAGGAAGTTGGTCCCATATCTCACCAGGCCCATAGTCAGAAAAATTTAGAAGGGGGGGTAGTAGATAAAATTTTAGGTGGGGGGCCACGGGGCACAAAATGACATCACAAACTTTTTAAAAAACAGCATGTTATTGGTTGCCATAGCATTTTTGCAATCTCTAGGAGTTACCTTCTGCACAGTCTGCATGCTGGAAAAAGAGTTTGGGAAAAGGCATTGCTTCTCTTGGGCAGAGCAGCGCACAGGGCTTGGCAGGAAGAGGGGGGTGCTGGCATTTTGGCTCTTCCCAGCTCAAACAGAAGCAGCCAGAGGCAACGCTGGGCATGAGGAGGGAGGCAGGATTCACTGCAGAGCAGTGAAGGTCACACTGGGCTCCTCCATCCCCCAGTGATTGAGTGTGTGCATGGGGTGGGTAGGGTCCCTTGTACACCGAGGAAGGCGCTGATCCACTGGAAAGGTAGCCAGGAGCAAGTCATGTGGAGTGAGTTCCTAGGGGGTAGAGGAGGGGAAGGTTGGGGCTCCAGGCCTGTCCTGGGAGAGGGTGGATCCCCCCTCCAGAAAGGAGCCCCCCACTGGATTGCTGCTGCTGCTTCTGGCTGAGTTCCTGCTGTTAGGGTTGTCACTGCTCCATACCCTCCCTGCTGCCTGCCTGCTGCTGCTGCTCTGGAGTCGCTTGGAAGGCCTCCAGTGGAGAGACCATACAAATGGAAGGGGGGGATTTAATGAAGTGGCCTGGCCCCCCCAGGCCCCACTGTAACTATGAACCTGTATTTCACCCCCCCCCCCCCATGAACTAGCTACAGCAACCCATGCAATGGTCATTCCAGGCTGAATTATTGTAACTCTCTCTATGTGAAGCTGTTCTTGATGCTTCTCTGGAAATGGCAGCTAGTGTAGAATGCAGCAGCATGGGTGTTGACTTCATTGTCTGTGTGGACATGTACACACTCAGTGCTGTGAGAACTGCACTAGCTGCCTATTGAGTACTGGATCCATTTCAAGCTGCTGGTACTTGCCTTTAAAGCCCTATACAGCCAGGGACCAGCGTCCCTTTGGGACTGCCTCCCCCCATATGAGCATTGCAGGAATCTAAGATCCATTAAACATCTTCTGGTTGTCCTTAGCCCCAGGGACATCCAACTTGCCTCAACTAGGCCAGGGTTTTTTTTGGCCCTGGCCTCTACCTGATGGAATGAGCTTCCACTAGATATTAGGGTCCTGCAGGACTTCTTACAGTTCTGCAGGATCTGCAAAATGGAGCTCTTCCACCAGGCCTTTAATTGAAGCAATAAGTACCCACTTTTATTGGCCACAACTCTAGTAACCTCAGATCTGAATGATCTCCTGGGACCTGATTCTTGTTGAGGTCTGTTGAGCATCAGTCATGTGTTATGCTGCTTTGTTGATTTGCTGTTTTTAGATATTTTTAACTTATCAATTTGTTAATACTGTGAATTTTATGATGGAACCCATCCTGAGTCTGCTTGCGAGGAGGGCAGGATATAAATTTATTTATTTATTTATTTATTTATTTATTTATTTATTTATTTATTTATTTATTTATTTATTTATTTATTTATTTATTGTCATCTAATTAATTAATGCTCAAGAACAAGGAATATATATTTCCAAACCTTCCTACCCTCCTGCTAGAGCACCACCTTATCTTAGTGTGTAAGATAACAGGAATCAATGGGTATAGCTAAAATAGTAAACTTCAGAAGGGGGTGAAATTCCTTCCCCCATAATAATGTCACATGCATTATTTTCCATTCTGCTTGTTGTTTTTTGAGCTATTTAAAAAATATATAATCAGCCTTGAATTTCAGTGAGATAGGCTGGCTATATATGAAATTAATAAACCAACAAACCAAAAATCCTTTCCAGCTACTATGTTGTTCATTTGATAGATATATTTGCAGGTGCCTTAAGAACTTATCATTTTATTCAATGGAGCTTACTCCCTGGAAAGTGTTTACAGGTTGCACTAAGTCAGAGGTGTCAAACATGTGCCCCATGAACCGGATTATCAGGCCTGTGAACAACTCACTACCATCTGCTTCCTTCTCCCTCTCAGCTTGCTTTGCCAGGCTTGCTCAATTGCACAGGTGCTACAGAGCAAAATCTGTATTTTCTCCATTGACTGAGACTCTTTTCTTGAGGAGGAAAGGTGTGTGGGGGGGGAGAGCTTGCTTTGCCAGGCTCTATCAATTGCAAGCAGAGCTACTAAGCCAAGCCTCTCTTCCTTCTGTTGACTGAGACTCCTCCCCCTCCTCATCTCCAGGGGAAGGAGGGAAAGATCCAGAGCTTCCTTTTCTCAGTTCTCTTGATCCCACAGGAGAGATACAAAGAAAGCACCTTTAAGATCAATGAAGTTTTATTCAAGATATGATGCCTTCACATGTTCTCAACCAGCACATGAAGCAACTAATGTAAAAAAGCTCACAATGACCAGCCATTTCAAGTTTTCCTCTGGGTCTTAGGCTCAAAGCATTGACCATCAGATTTCTGTAATGAATAAATCAAAATTAGGGTTGCAACTTGCAGATACACCTGAACAGCATACTTTAAATTGCTACAGCACAGACATTGTTTCCACATTTTGATGCAATAATTCAGATGAAGAAGTGTCAGTTATCAGAGACTGTTAAATAAACAGGAGTGCTAATCTTTTAAGCATGTTTTATTTTTAGTTTTTTAAAAATCTTTCATTGTGTTTTTATCTTTTATAAAGTTTATATTCTGCTACCTGGCATTACATTTTATAACACACATGGTCCTTCCTCACAAGGTCTAAGTTATGTCAGATCTGATCCTCATAACAAATGAATTTGACACTCCTAGTTTAAGTACTATGACTGAAAAGCAGTAATAAGTTACTAAGAGGTCTAGCCTTTGCCACACTACATATAAATGTCAGTGGAGTCATAGCATGGTATTCACTCTGAAATAGGCTAGCAAATGGAGTCCACAACACTTCCTGGAAGTTTCAAGAGTTTTTATGCTGTATTGTGGTGGTATCAGTGTCCATTGGGGCCATTCACTCCATTCAGACAACCAAGTTTAAAAAGGATGTCAACACACAATAAGTCCACTTAGGCCACCAATTTACCACACATTTTGCTACAAATCTTACTGCATATGTAACAAAACATGTAGTTAAATTCTTCTTACTACTTGGCAGAATGGTACAGATGGCCAATATTCCTGTTGAGATAAAACTGCTCCCCTTAGGTGCTTAGTTTTCTACATAGATTCAGTGACTGTATACGGCATAGTTCAGTTTTGAAACAAGTAGGAACAGATACAGCAGCTTGAATCCATTCCAGGCATGCGTTCACTGTGTTTTGTTTACTTGCCTAATAATCACTCTATCAAGTATTCTTTTAATGGTGCCCTTTCACTAGCTATCAAAGCTGAAAACTTTTCAGTTATGCAAGTTCATTTCCTGTTCTCTGTAGCCAAACCTCCTATGGGGGTATGTGCAATACTATCTGTCCACTTATTCATAGTCCATTTTCATCATGCATAATTCTGTATGCCCATATATTCTTTATGTCCTTATTTCAAATGATATGGGAAAGTAAAGTTTGATGTTTAAAAGTCTGTGAGATGTTTTGATCCTCTAGAAACAGGATCTCCGACATTTCCTCTATGCAGTTTTATATTATCTACTCAAATATGCACCATCTCTCTCTTTTTTTTACTTTTGAGTGTACCATGTTAGAAGTTTCATATATTATTCATTGTAAGTTGATTTTTATCCATTGGTTGCTTAAATATAGCTTTTACCAATATCTTTAAGTTTTCGCTCTCCTGGCCTATGTGGTAACATCATCTGTGGTTACTATTCCAAAAGAGTGACTATATTAGTCAGCTGTGACAAAAATTAAAGATTTACACCAATACATTGCAGCATAATTAACACTCTTAATATTGTCAAGTTAATGGATATAAAAGGGGTGGGGGCCTGGAGCTGTATGGCTCAGTGGTAGATCAACTTTTTGGTATGCAGAAAATCCCAGATTCAATTCCCCAGTTCCCCGCAATTTAGATTTTGAATGTCAGATTTATGCTGTATAAGAAACTTATACCCATTAAATGATTTACAGCACAATCCGAGGGGGTGGGGCTGAAAGTGCTCTGGAGGCGGACTTACTGCTACACCAGTGGTAGGGAGAGATACTCTGGCATATCCCCTTCAGCGCCAGTGGAAATGGGGCATGCACAACTCTCCAGATGCCACAGCGTGCCGCCGCCATTGGCTGAGGGTGGAGTGCCGCCCTACCAAGTTCGGGGCGTTGCAGAAGTGCAGGGCAGCACATTGGAACAGGAGGAGGCTGACCCAGGGGCGGGGCTGCTGCTGGTCGAGATCCAGAGACCTTTTGGTGTGGGAACGCTCCCCCCCGCCAGGCACAAACCCACGCCACGGAAAATGCTGGCATGCCCCATAGGCACTCATTGAAACGAAAAACAAAGGTCGCCTCCACCACTGCAGAAGCTTGCAAATCTCTTAGAAGAAGATATTGGATTTATATCCCGCCCCCCACTCCAAAGAGTCTCAGAGCAGCTCACAATCTCCTTTACCTTCCTCCCTCATAACAGACACCCTGTGAGGTGGGTGAGGCTGGAGAGGGCTTTCACAGCAGCTGCCCTTTCAAGGACAACCTCTGCTAGAGCTATGGCTGACCCAAGGCCATTCCAGCAGGTGCAAATGGAGGAGTGGGGAATCAAACCCGGTTCTCCCAGATAAGAGTCCGTGCACTTCACACTACACCAAACTAGCTCTCCATACTGGCTCTTAGGGAGCGGCATGATTGCCTCGCCAATACCCTCGCACCTCAGGCTGATGAGCCCCCTCCCCAGCACCCAATCGTGGTCTCCCCCCTCCTAGAAATACTTCTGCTCTGGCCTCACACAACTCAGTTTTTAGGGACAGCTTTGCATGGAGGGAAGCTCTGCCGAGGAGCTTAAGGTGACTTAGACTGAGGAACTTAGAGCGAGGGACAGGCAGGCACATTGCTGATGGGTTTTGCACTGTGTGGTTTCTTTGACAGTATCTTTGACTTGCGATGGGAAGAGAGAGGTCTCTTCCCTGGGGCTAACTGCTCTTCTTTCGAGGTTTCCACAAGTTCCGGGCTCCTGAAGGCTCTGTATGCAAGGACTGTCGCCCATGCCTGGGTAAGTTTCACTGTGCCCCCCCATCCTCCCCCTCCCCTCGCTCTCGACCGCTCGGTATGCATGCGTCTTTGGCACTTGAACTCGGCAGTGAGCTCCAGCAGGGGGCATTTGCTGACCCTGCTACCCTGTGCTGCCGCCTGCTCCCTTCCCTTCATGGGCCACATTCTCAACCCCTGGCAGGACACGGGGTGTGTGTGTGTGTGTGGCAGCTGCCCTGTTGCGGGGAGGTGGGCCAGATACTGTCCCTTTAAGAGAGCATCCAGCTGAAACGCAGCCTGCTCTTCCAGCCACTGCCCCTGCAGGTGCTCTTAATATCTCTCTCCATTTTGCAGGTGGGACTCCAACACAAAGGCTTCCACGTGTGTCACTCCCCCCACTCCCTCAGCTGTTTCTGCCTGCTGTTCTGAATGAAGCTCCACCCACAGCGAGACTGCCTAGCGCACACTAGGGAGACTGTTGCACTCTGTTCCTAAAAAGTAAAGTCTGAGCTGTGCCCTCTGTTCTCTCTCCTGCTTGGCATCTGGTGCACGTTCCCTGGGCAACCCCTCCCTATCTGTGGACTCTCCAAGGGAATGCCTGGGAGAGTGGGTAGACTTGGTTCTGGGGGGTTCCGGGGCTCGGCCACCTTCCAGTCTACTTCCCATCCCAACGGTGGCAGGTAGTGGGGCCAAGAGGAAATGCTCGTCTCCATCATTGGTGTTATGCAACGCCAGGTCCATAAATAATAAGACCTCGACCCTCAGGGAGTTCCTGCTCTGGCAGGACGTGGACCTGGCTTGCGTGACCGAGACCTGGGTGCAGGACGGGGAGACGGTAGCTCTTTCTCGGATGACCCCCCCGGGTTACTCGGTCTTTCACCAATCACGGAATAATGGGCGGGGGGGAGGGGTGACGTTGTTCATACGGGAGGGTTATTCCTTCCAGGCTCTCCCGGCCCCAAAGATTGATGGTATTGAATGTGCCGGTCTGGCGTGGGATGTTGGAGGGGGGTTGGCGATTTGGCTGGTGCACCGTCCGCCTAACGCGCCAGCTAGCGCCTTACCATCACTAGTGGAGGCAGTGGCGGGCTGGGCGTTGGAGTACCCAGGGCTTATGGTCCTGGGTGACTTCAACATCCATGCTGATGACACGGCCTCCACTCAGGCGATGGACCTAGTGTCTTCCACGGCGACACTGGGACTCTCTCAATTTGTCACGACGCCCACGCATCAGGCCGGGCACATATTAGACCTGATCTTTGTGTCTGGGATTTTGGTGAACGATATCGCGGTAGAAGCGGTTCCATGGTCGGATCACCTAGCCCTTAAGGCCTGTATGGAGGCACCGCCCCAACCCTGTATGGGCGGAGAGCCTATTTTGGCTCGCCCCCGGAGCCTGATGGACCTGGAATGGTTCCAAACGGCCCTGAGGGATCCCTGGCCCTCTGGCAATTCTCTTGATGACCTGGTAGAGGCCTGGCAAGGCCGGCTATCCAGAGCTATCAATGAAATTGCACCTTGATGCCCTCGATGCCCTCGTGTGAGGCTGGCCCCATGGTACACCTTGGAGTTACGCCAGCTGAAACAAGGGCTCAGATGACTAGAGAGGCAGTGGAGGCATACTTGGGACGAAGCGACGAGAACATCCTATAGAACGTTTATGAGGTCTTATGAGATGGCAGTCAAGGCTGCAAAGAAGGATTACCTTGCAACCAAGATTGCACCTGCAAATTCGTGCCCGACACAGTTGTTTAGAATAATTGGAGACCTTACTACATTGCCACAAGGCAAATCAAATGTTAGAGAATTAGAGATAAGCTGTGAGGCATTTGCGAAATACTTTGCAGATAAAATCTCGTCGCTCTGCCAAGACCTGCCTATCACATTGGATACAGTATGTGAAATTGAGGCTCCGTGCCTGTCTTCGAGCTTAGTGCTGGGCCACTTCGACCCACTCAGCTTGGAGGAAGTCGACGGAATTCTCTCTGCTGCTCGCCCAACAACGTGTGATTTGGACCCTTGCCCCTCTTGGCTGATTAAATCTTGCCAGAGGGAGCTTAGATGTCCTTTATGGGACATCATAAATAGATCCCTCCTAGAGGGGCATTTTCCAACACCTCTGAAAGAGGCCTTGGTCCGTCCCCTCTTGAAAAAAATGTACAGCAGACCCGGCCGAATTGGCAAACTACCGACCGGTGTCTAATTTACCGTTTTTAGGTAAAATTATTGAGACGGCAGTGGCGTTGCAGCTGCAGAGGTTTCTGGATGACGCTTCTGTCCTAGACCCGTGCCAGTCTGGTTTCCGGCCAGGCCATGGGACGGAGACGGTGCTGGTAGCCTTGGTAGATGACCTCCAGCGGCAACTGGATCAAGGCGGCGTCGCAGTGCTGATGCTGTTAGACCTGTCGGTGGCATTTGATACAGTCGACCATTAGCTACTGAACCACCGCCTCGCCGACATAGGGGTTAGGGGATTGGCCTTACAATGGCTTTCCTCCTTCCTCAAGGGTCAGGGACAAAGGGTGGCAATCGGGAGTGAGTGGTCCCAGAGGCGCACACTAGACTGTGGGGTGCCCCAGGGAGCAGTTCTCTCCCCGATGTTATTTAACATCTATATGCGCCCCCTTGCCCAGATTGCCCAGAGGTTTGGGCTGGGTTGCCATCAATATGCAGATGACACCCAGCTCTATCTGCTAATGGACGGCCGACCTGACTCCACCCCAGGGAATCTGGATCAGGCATTGCAGGCTGTTGCAACGTGGCTTAGACTGAGTGGGCTGAAGTTGAACCCGACGAAGACAGAGGTCCTTTGCATGGGCCGCGGCGCTCTGGGGAAGGAAATACCTCTCCCAGTCTTCGACGGTGCGCCATAGAAAGCAGCGCACCAGGTAAAGAGCTTGGGTGTTTTACTGGAGCCTTCATTATCAATGGAGGCCCAGATAGCAGCCACTGCCAAGTCAGCGTTCTTCCATCTGAGGCAGGCAAGGCAGTTGGCCCCTTTCCTAGAGCGTCGGGACCTAGCAACAGTGATTCATGTGATGGTCACCTCAAGATTGGACTACTGTAATGCCCTCTACATGGAGCTGCCTTTGTGCCGAACCTGGAGGCTGCAGCTAGTGCAGCTAGTGCAGAACGTGGTGGCTAGGCTGTTGTTAGGACTCCCGAAGTGGGAGCATATACAGCCGTGGCTACGCGGACTGCACTGGCTGCCGGTCACTGGCTGCTGGTTCGCTACAAAGTGCTGGTCATTACCTTTAAAGCCCTATATGGCCAAGGACCAGCCTATCAGCCTCTCTGGGGCTGCCTCTCCCCATCCCTGACTGTCATGAGGACAGTCTATCCCCATATGAGCCCCAGAGGGCACTGAGGTCAGCAGGGGAAAACAAGCTGACCATCCCAGGGCCAAAAGAGGCTAAACTTCAGAACACGCGTGCACGGGCCTTTTCCATCGCAGCCCCATGCTTATGGAATCAGCTCCCAGAGGAGGTGCGGGCCCTGCGGAACCTTGACCAGTTCCGCAGGGCCTGCAAGACCACCCTTTTTAAGCTGGCTTTTACGGACTGCTGATTTATGATGGTTAAATTAAGGGACCCGCCAACATGATTTTGTTTATTGAATTGCTTTTATATGAACTGAACTGAATTGTTTTTAAATAATGTTAATTTTAATGTCTGTATACCAATTGTATTGTATTGTATACCTATGTAGTTAGCCGCCCTGAGACTGCTTCGGCGGGGAGGGCGGGATATAAATAAAATTTTATTATTATTTTTATTATATGAACCACTACGCTGCCCCCCGCATGGCTGGACAGAGGAGGGGGTGCCGTCCTTCACCCTGCCCGGGCTGACAGTCTACCCGATCCCACAGGGCTGTTGTGCGCGGGGCACTAAGGGGGATGGCTGATTAAGTGGACTCTGAGTTCTGCGGCTGATGCACTTGCACTCTGAGTTCTGCGGCCCCAAGGGGAGGTGTTCCGTGCACATGGCAGGGGGCATCAGGGCAACATAGGGGGTCTCTGGGTGTGTGTGGGGGGTGTCTGCTGCTGGGCTGCTCACTCCCAGACACACATTCCAGCTGCTGTCTATGACAGCGAACTCCTGCACTTGGTAATTCCTGCTTGTCTGGCTGTCATTGGTAGAGTCTCTGACAGTGGGAAGGTGTGAGGGGATTGACGGCTTCTCCGTGGTCCCATGCAGGCCTGTCCCACCCCGCCTCACTACCAAGCCAGGCTTCTCCTGTTCCCTCCCCATGTTGGTGGGACGTCTCTCCTTTGCCTTTGATGGGCTGCCCATCATTAGCTCCGTTCTCTGTTTGGGGGCAGGTTGGGGATGGCTATCAGCCTCTCGGGGGCTGCCTCTCCCCATCCCTGACTGTCATGAGCCATGGCGCATGTGCCAGGACTGGGCAATGCGGGGGGTGGGCTGGCCATCCGCTCCGACTGCCTCTTCCTCCCTTGTGTGCTTACGCCAGTGGTGTTGTCATGGCGACTGTCTCCCTCAAGGCAAGCTACGCCTCTCCCCTCCCCAAGCTCCAACATGCCAAAGTCCTCAGGAAGTCTACTAGCAGCACGGCAGTTACACCACAGCTGGCTGCCATGTATGTCTGGATTGAGCTGCCCATCAGCTAACATTACTTAGCAATTGGAGCTCTCCATCAGCACTTCACTGGGGCAGCTAGTGGTGTGGCTGTTATGGGGTATCACAACACACATGGCTCTGCCAATGGGGGAAAGGGGTGGGCTTAGGGATGTGGCAGGTATTAGCTGACTCCTTAAGATGCCCCAAACTGGCAGTCAAAATTAGATGCATCTAGATGCTTGCATGGATTGATTTTTAGATAATGTATCTTTGGCACCTGCTTGTCCAATCTATATGGATACCTTTCAGTTTGTGAAACCCAAGGGTGTGGAGAGGTGAGACTTACCATCTGTGTTCTCAAATCTTTCCCTTCCTGGCGGGTGAAAGTTGCCAGAGGGGAATTGGACAAGTAGGTGGGGGAGTGGTAAATGCTTCCTTGATGGCAAGACTTGTGCTACCTATGCTCAAGGAGGTAGTGATTAGATCTGTTTTGAAAAGAAAGGCTGGTCACATGAGCAATTTGATCTGATATTGTTGCGGTGCCTTTGCAGATTTAAAGAGCAGGATCATACAGCAACATCTGCCTTCCATGCTCCAGTCATCGCCACTCTGTTCTGCCCTGTCAGGGCAGGAAACATAAAAATATGTCAGGACTACAGAAGAGTGCCTACCGTCTTTTGGCATGCTTAAGAGCATAAGAACATAAGAGAAGTCATGTTGGATCAGGCCAATGACCCATCCAGTCCAACACTCTATCACACAGTGTATCACACCGTGGCCAATACACACACACACACTGTGGCTAATAGCCACTGATGGACCTCTGCTCCATATTTTTATCCAATCCCCTCTTGAAGCTGGCTATGCTTGTAGCCGCAACCACCTCCTGTGGCAGTGAATTCCACATGTTAATCACCCTATGGGTGAAGAAGTACTTCCTTTTATCCATTTTAACCCGACTGCTCAGCAATTTCATTGAATGCCCACAAGTTCTTGTATTGTGAGAAAGGGAGAAAAAGACTTCTTTCTCTACTTTCTCCATCTTCTTTTCCATTTGCCTTCTTGGACCACTGGTTATGATTCTAGTCTTGGGTGTAGAGGCTGTGGGTATCAGCCTGGCTTCTGTTTTTCATTTCGTTATACTTTTTCAGGGGAAGGTTTTGTATGGCTTCAAGCAGAGATGGTTGCATGTGAGCAGCACTTTTTCCTATAGTCAGACTGAGAGAGAAAATGGATGACATTCCCCTATGGGCTGTGTGGAGAAATGCTCAGGCCGCATGCCCATATATATGCCCATACACAGGTATTGTACTATGGCTGGGTCTTTCCTCCCTGTCTGCCAACTCTCCATGGGAGGGAAAGTGGCAATGAGTGGCAGTACCCAGTTTGGCAGTTGGTGTTCACTACTCAGAGGGACATCACAGGTGCCTCTGCCTGCTTGGTGAGTGCTGCTGGGGTTGCTGTGGACTCCAGCATTGCTTTGCTACCTGTGCCTCATGGAGGAGTGCTTGTTATTACTGGCACTGCAGAATGTCCATAGGGCACATACCAGTGGTGCCTCTGTTGTTCTGGCAGCTGGCCACCTCTGCCCTGGAAGCCCTCCAAGTTTCACTGTTCAAATCCTAAGAATAATTTACTTCTGGTAAAGCTCCATTGAATAGAGTGAAATTTCCATTCAAATAGGGCTGCTTGCTCCCTCAGTTTACGAGTTACAGTTTATGGCTGTAGTATTAGCTAATCATTTCATACATACAGCTGGGTACATAGAAGACCAAATACCAGTTTCTTCTTCTTTGTCATATAACTATTTTCTATACAGTAATCAATTGTAGATTCATCTGGCCACACAGTTACTCCTAGTTGGAGTACATATAACTTTCGTGTACAGCCTGGAAAGAAGTAGGATTCCTGAATCATATTCTGACAAGTATATACCATATAAAAACAAAGTGGGTAGTGGTCTCTTTAAAATGAAAGCCAAGACATACCCTATTAAAATAATGCAACTCCCATTTATTTGAAAACGCATTTTCTTCCTATTTGAAAAAGTTAATAGATCTCAGGTTAACTATGTAATCCTAAACAGAGTTACATCCTTCTAACAGAATGGCTTCAATGGACTCTGCCTGGAATTGCACTGGAAACAAATTATTATACCTGGAGCCAGCATGGTGTAGTGGTTAGACTGTTGGACTAGGAGCTGGGACAGCCAGGTTCAAATCCCCACTCTGCTGCGGAAGCCTGCTGGGTGACCTTGACCCAGTCATATGCTCAATCTAACATACCTACAGGGTTGCCATGATGATAAAATGGAATAGAGGAGAATGATGTGAGCCTCTTTGAGTCCCCACTGGGAAGAAAGTAAGAGTATAAATTAAGTAACTAAATTTAAAGAATGCATTAGCTGTACAAGGAAACAAGTTCATCACATTTTCATCCAGTCTTTCTCCCAAGAATCCCAGGCTAATGAGAGACAGTGTCTGATCCAAGATCATCTACCAGGCCTTGAGATATTGTATTGAACCCCCATATCTCTCAGGAGTTATCCAGAAATCTCTGCATCACTGTGCTCTAAAAATCTTCTTTTGAAATGTACAGTTCAATAGAAATAGCTGTTCATTGGAGTTTAACAAATAATTATTTACTGCTAACTGTGCAATATAAAATCCATCTTTTTAAAATATTCCCCTTCACCTTTTTATTTACATTCATGAATTCTTGGTCTAAGATTTTTTGTGTGTGTGTGGTATATTTTCTTCTTATATAGCCTGAGGTTATCTTTGTAAGACTTTTTGAAGAAGGACATTTCCTCAATTATCTTCTTTGCATGAGTCCCAATATTACACTTAGCAACAGCTTAATGTGTTGTGAAAGGTGAAAAGAAACTCCATTTCTTTTCCATTTCAATATGACATTTCATGCAAGGTATCAAAATTTTGCCATCAGCTATTCTTTATTAGCTGTGTACTGCAATATATCACTATCAAGTGACTATATCATCACATTCAGACATGGAACTCACTAGGTGACCTTGGGCCAGTCATGTTCTTTTTGACTAATTTACCTCACAGGGTTGCTTTAAGGATTTTAAAAAATGCCTAAATTCTTTGGAGGAAGGGCAGAATAAAAATGTAATAGATCATACTAGTTATCAAGATAAGTTATCAACACATCATGTGAATTTTCTTAGTTGGAAAACCTATATATATTTAGATTAATATATAATGGGATAGTCATTATTTGGGAAAGAATTAATACAAAATAAAAGGATGGACATAATTATCAAAGGAGGTTAGAATTAGTGGTAAAATATCAAATTCATTATTATAAAATGGATAATGTATAACTCAAGATTTGATGTATTCTTTGCTAGAAAATTTGTTTCAAGCCCAAATTCTTCAATGGGAAGCAGGGAAGAGAGTGATTCAATTATATAGCCTAATTTTAGAAGAAGGGCACAAGAAGGACACTTATAAAGGCCTCTGTGCTACAGGTTTAAGTGTTTTAATTTCAGATAGGACATAGGATAAGATTTATTTATTAATTAGGCAATTTTCATTATGTGCTTCCTTTGGGAAAGCCTAATGTAAGATACTTTTTATATGGTATGATGCCCCCCAGATGGAATACACTCTACTCATGCACACACATGCATGAATCCTTTTAGGTGTTGGAAGAGCAGAACTCACTATTCAGACTTTTTTTTTTCATGTATGGTGGAATGTCCCTTGGTATAAACATATTGGATCCAAGTAGTTGGAGATATGTATCAGATAATAGCAGTTATGCTTGCTGATATTTGATATCATCATTAATTCTAAACTATTTTGATGATGATGTTAATGATTCATTAAGGAATTCTAGGAAAACATTTTGATAGCAGCAAGTCCTGTTTTAGAAAGTTCTGTAGATTTTCAGAATGAATAATAGAAAAGAGACACTGGAGAACAAAGGAGCTGTTTGTTCTAATGTATCTGGGAAAAACTTATTTCCTGTATTTCCTATTTAAATTTATATTATACCATTAGATTCAGTAGCCATCATTGTTAGAATGCTAACCTATAAGATATTTTTTAAGAAATTTCCAACAGAGCAAAATAGTTGCAACTACAATTAGTTTAAAATAATGCTTTATGAAAGTTATTATCAGTACACTTCTTATTAGACTTCAAGGGAAGTTTTCATCATCTGCCAGTAGTGTACTTAACAGAACTGTGAGGCGAAAATGGATTCTCAGATTGCAGATCATAATAATAGTCTGAAGATATGTTGTGTCTTTCTACTGCTGATGCCAAATCTAGTCTTATAAGCAGCCTGCATGGCTACTTAAGATCACGTATTAACTGCTCTGAACTATTTTAAGTAAAAGTAAGAGAAGGGGTATGGTAATAGATAAGATGCTCATGCCCTGTTGTGATTGGAACAATGAGTCCTAAACCTCTGCTGATACAGAGTTAGGGATAAATCATCACCAGTTCATGATCCTCCATCACCTCCTACAAGGCACCCCTTGATGGAGGTAGGAAATCTTTGTTCTAAACAGGAAGAAATTTAACTCTGATTACATGCAGTATCCTTCATTGCAACATAAACCTACACATTAAAAAAAAATTTCTGCCCCAAACAGAACATACAACACCACTCTTAACTCAATTCACATTCATGATGCAAAAAATTTCCTGTTCCACATTGCTGACCTAGGGTGAAATTTGGCCATGGAAGATGAATTTATTTTTAGTCTATGTAGTATCATACTGCAGAATAATACATTGTATTATCTCACATTACCATCTCTTCTCCCTGAACATAAAGGATGAGTATCACAGTGAAACATTAAAAGGCAAACTGTTAGGATCTAATACTTGCTATTCCCCTATCACTCATTTATTGCAGATACAGCCTGCCTTTTCTCCAGTGGATGAACTGGACTACATAGGAAATCATCTTCAGTATCTGCCGATCAGCAGAAGATACAGTTCACTACCCTGCCTGCTCATTTCCCAGGTTAACATACTTTTTGATCCATAAATCTCTGCTTTGTTAGATAGACTGAGGGTGGGGAGAGTAATGAAAATTCAAAATGTTTCTGCAGTGCAGGTGAAGAAGAGCTTTATGTATATGGAACCCGCCTTGGGTGCCCAATTCTATAGTATGGTGAAGATCTGAATACTAGTGATATTCTACAGTAAATATTCTTCTTAAATTGATAAAGTCTGGCATGGGTGGTGGGGGCGAGAGGAAAGGCACAATGTCTGCATTATGTGTAAAAGAAAGAATTGTCCTTGTCTGAAAAGAACCCCTCACTGACCAACTTTGATGTCCTGTGAAACAGTAATGAAAGAAATAAATCAATGGTGTAAAGAAAGACAGGAAAAGATGAGCCCATAAAACAATGGATTCTCCATAAAACAATGGTTTCTTGGCCCAGAGAAACACTAAACTCATGTCTTGGGAAGGAAATAACATTACTTTTGCCTGCCCAGGAGAAGAAAATCTCAGTTTATTGTCAGCTCTGGAAATATAGGAATATTTGCTGACTTCTCAAACCAAGATATGTTAATTGTAGATGCAGTTGTGGGGTAAATACAGAATGCCTGGTAAGGGGGGTGACACATGAGAGATTTGCAAGTATATTTCATTGCCCATGTTGGGACATACAGTATTGATCAGCTGAAATGTCCATAGCAGATTTTTTTTTAAAATGCCATCAGCATTAATGTGCAATACAAGTTCTGGTAATTACAATAAAATCCAACCTCACTAATGTTACATTGACATAATGTCTAACATATAGTGAAGGTAGGGGACTTCAGGGGAAATATAATACTTGCAAAGGCCTTCACTAGGCAAAATGAAAAGCAATAAAAAGGAACATAATGAAGTAAAATCAAGAAACCTTTGCTTCCTTCTCTGTTTAAATTCTGTCACACGCTTTAAAGATCAACGATTACAGGCAATTTGTCTTTAGGTCACATCTTGAAGGAGCAAATAGTATAAAAGAACATTTTTACGGTCATTTGGCTCAGCCCTTCAGCTTCATTTCTCCAGATTTAGTGCTTTTGAAACTTTGTAACTTTTTTCAGTTATCTAGTACAGGCTCCAACAGATATTGGAAAAAATCGCATTACATTTGACATGCCTTTGTATAAAGGCCAAATTAGACATTATGTTTTCCACAGGGTTATGACAGGAATTTGCTGCCATATCCCAGCTGCAGATTCTCCATGGAAAGTATTTAGGAAGAACTACTGAAGCCCAATTCTGGTTTGGACCATGCTGCAGTGTTATTTCCTCTGGTCAACTATGCTGTAAACATGTTATTTCCTCTGATAGACTATGCTGTAAACATGACATTCCTTGATGACAAATTCTTCAATGAGCAACACTTAGGCCAATCAAAGTGCTTTAATGTATGAATGAAGCAATGTTGAATCTGCAATAATAGAGGGGGAAAGAAAGATTGACCTAGACTACCATTTTAAGAATATGAACAAATTTGACATTGCGTCATGCTTACATTAAAGCACTTGTTGGTCTTAAAGATGCCACTGGACTAAAAATTTGTTCTACTGCTTTGGACCAACACAGCTGCTCACCTGGATCTATCCTAAGAATATGTTTGATTTTTTTCTAATGTGACTGCAGTGGTTAATTTCTAAATAGAGAAGTACTGTCTGAAAGCCTACCTAGAGGTTCACAAATCTGAGGTGTGGATGGAGCATTGGTAGCTGAGGAACAGTCAACTTGTACAAATGTCAATTGCAGGCTATTATTTTGGTGGCTGCGGTGAGAGGCAAGTTATGCTGCTCCATGACTATCCAAGATCTCTTATGACAAAGGCAGAATATTTTTGGTCGCACATGTGGTCTAGGGTACTCCTCCTTCTCTTCTCAAAGTACTCTAATCCATATGGTGGTGTACCTAGCCTGTTTGGTGCTTGGGGTGGATAATTTTTCATCATCTCCCTCCTCACTCTACCTATTTTTTTGCTGTCAAGTCACAGCTGACATGGCAACTCCATAGGGCTTTCAAGTTAAGAGATATTTGGAAGTGTTTTGCCATTGCTTGCCTCTGCACTGGCCATGTTTAGCTTCTGAGATGTGACAAGATCAGGCTAGTCTGGGACTATCCACATCCGGGCCCCTCCTCAATATGACAAAATTTCTTTCAGTAATCATCAAGGCCAGAAAAGAAATGAAGATAGTGAAATTTTTATTTTAACTTTATATATTATAATACCAGTAAAAATAAATTCAATTTCCAACATGCTATTCCATCACAAGAGCCAGTGTGGTGTAGCAGTTAAAGTGATAGACAAGGATCTGGGAAATCCAGGTTTCAATCCTCACTCATGCCATGGAAGGGTGACCTTGGGTCAATCACGCTGCTCTTAGCCTAGTCCTGACCTGGATACCTCAAGGACAGCCTGCTCTTGTCAGTTCTCAGGAGCTAAGCAAGAGTGACGTGGAAGCAGGCAATGGCAAATCACCTCCAAACATCTCTTGCCTTGAAAACCCTACAGGGTCACCATAAGTCAGCTGTGACTTGACAACAACAACAAGAAATCCATCACATTACTCACATTCTGAGTAGGTACTTGGAAGGGGTTCTGTTTTCCATATTGAAGCCCAAGAGCTGGCCATCCCAAAAACCTACAAGGAATTTTTGAAAGCAAGAAGTCTGCCTTTGTACTAACTTTTACTAATGAAGACGAGCTAAAGCATCACAAAATAGTGATTGCAAGCTTTACCAAGCTGGGTGCTAAGAAATGCACTACCCATCAAAGAAGGTGCCCCCACCATTGTTTCTAAAGGACTAAAGTCAAGCCAGAGAATCTCTGCAGTAGACATTGAAGATGGGGAGCACTTTTGCAAGCACAACAGAACCAGTGAAATGTGCAGAGTACACAGCAGTACCAGTACAATCATAGGGTGTCCAGTAGAACCCAGTGCCATTGTGCCAGTTCTAGCTCGACATGACTAATGTCAAGCACATATATATTCTAAGCAAGGGGGTGGATTGGAAGCCCAGCAGACCCAGTGCCACTATGGCAATGACAGGTGATATCAAGTATAGAATCACAGTCCAAGCAAGGGGCGGTTAGAAGCCCAGTAGAACCAGTGCAATGTATAGTGTCCAGCAAACCCAGTGCCTTCATAATATTAACAAAGCTTTGCTACTATACTACTTTATTCTATCACCAAGCAAGATAGGGATGAGAAAGTCTTGTGACCAAGAAGTGAAAATCAAGGGAGGGTGGACACACAAAAATTAGGTGAAGGGACTCAGAAATGAATGAGAAACATGTGCAAAAGAGAGAGAAATTAAGAGAGGAAAAAGTAGTTGTATGTTGCTGCAACACCCTAACTACTGTTTTGCAAGATCTGGCTGAGCTAGGTACAATGAAAGGAAGAAAGAAGGTCCGGCCCCTTCCCAGCCAAGCCGCCATTGCCGACATTTAGGCTGGGGGCCGTTTTGGCCCACTCGGAAGGAGGGAGCGGATGATGGACAGCCCCGGTTCATCCGGGTGCTTCTTCTGGGCGCGGCGTCGGGGCTATATAAGCCCCGACCCTGCCCAGAAGTACGCAGTTTGTTTCTGGCTCTCTGAGGGAGAGCCACGTGTGGGCGAACTGCGCATGAGCGGGGGATAGCGCCGGCGATAGGCCTGGGATCGGCGTGGGACGTTGGTGTGGCGACTTGGAGGTGCAAGTGGCGGCTATTTTCAGGTGGCATGGTTTTCCTGTTCTATGGGGATCAAGTGGGGCTTGATAGCCCTCCGTTGGAAGGGGTTTGTGTGGGGGTGTTTTGGGTGGGTGTTAGCCCCCCCCCTCCCCACCCGGCCGGGTGTTTTCTGGGGAGTGGTTTTGCTACCCCACAACTTTATTGGGCCAAGGGAAGGGCGTTAAGGGAAGTATCATCAACCCAGCCCTCCTCAACGACTCCCCCCCCTACACCACCTGGGTAGTGCTGTTTGCAGCTGTGTGTTTAGGGGCTGTGGGTACCTGGCTTTTGCCTGCTACCCCCCTCCTTTGTTTTTCTGTGGCTTCTGCTCTTTATTTGCCTCAGCCTTCCTCAACCACCCCCCCCCACTCAGAGTTGGTGGTGAGGGTGTGGCAGCCATATTTTAGGGTCGGTTGGGACGGATTGTTTTGGAGGGTGTTGGTTGTGGGCATGCCTGGGTGTTGCTAGGTGGTTCGGTATTATGGCACCTAAAAAAGGGCAGGGCAAATCTAAAGGCAAGCAACCTGCCCAACTCCCCTGGGGGCGGGGCCAGCAACCTGGTCCTGCTAAGGACCCGGGGCAGGAGGCCCAAGTAAGACTAGCTATTATGGGCCAATTGGAGGCTCTGGAGCAACAGAGAGCGGCCGCGGGTGCTCCCATATGGGAAGGGCGTTGCCAAGCAACGGGGCGCTCAGCCTGTTTGACCTTTGAGAAGGAGGTACTGGCTCATCTGTCTGCTTTACAGGGAGGAGCGCCAGGGCTTGAACCACAACAAGAGCCGGGCCAAAAGGAAGACCCGGGCGAGGGTCCGTCAGAGGAGCCTTCGGACAGCGGTGCGTTGGGAGAGGTCGTGCAGCAGCCTCCGGCGGTTGCAGTAGTGTTCCCCCCCCTCTGGGAATGTTGGTAAGCCCCCCCTTCAGCGGCCGCAGGTGTGGCCTTGAGGCCCTACACAATTACCATCTTCCCCAATTACAGCGGCAGGAGTGCCACACGGGATAATATTCTACGAGGTGAATATGTAGATGTTTTTAGCCTCCTTTTCAGAGAGTTAGAGAAAAAGGACAAGGAGGAACTTGACGATAAAGAAAAGGAGAAGTTGCCGCATAGGAAAGTGGACAGAACCTGGGCTAATTGGCTGCCCGGCTTCCTTATCTACGCAGGCGTTATTGCAAGGGCGCAGCCGGCTTGCGCGGCCGTGCTTTTTCAGTATTGTGATATCGTGTACCAGGCTTACATGGATTTCATCGGTGCAGCTTGGCTGCAATATGACGAGGCCTTTCGAATGAGGGCCGCCGTTAACCCGGGGCTGCCATGGGACCAGATTAACCAGCAGCTTTGGCTGCAGTTGATGTCCCCGGCAAAGACGAATTCAGGGGATAGATCCGATAGCGGACATTTATGCCATCAGCAGTTCTATATGGTAGATTTCATAATATACCCTTCTCAGCTAGATTATGCCCGTGTAAGTCCGGATCTATTGAAACCATTTCACATATTCTTTTGTACTGCCCTTTTTATGTAAGTATTCGCTGTCGATTTTTGGATCATATTCTTCTAAATAAGATGGGTCTGGCTGATCCTGATAAGGTCCTGCTTCTTCTGAAGGATGTTACTCCTGACATAACTGCGAACACTGCCTCATTTCTGTACTGGGCCAAAAAGATTCGTCAAGACAAGGACCAGTTTTGTTGTCTCATTTAACCGTAATCCTATGTAACTGTGTTTTATTCCTGATATTTTGTATCTTAATCTATCCATTGCCTCTTAACCTATTGTTTCTTAACTTTTTTTATATGCCATTAAAGGTTGATTTGATTTAGTACATAAGCAGCAGCTTGCCACAGGGGCCCGCGTTTCGGCAGGCCAGCCAGTTCAACCCCGGCTGTTGTGCTGGGAGTTTGCATCGAAGGGTGTGTGCTCCAGGAAACCCTATAAATTTAAGCATGAGTGCACACTCTGTGGTGGGCCTCACGCCCTCTCCGCTTGTAGTCGGTCAAAGCCAAGGGCCGGGGTTAAACACCCCAGCGGTGGAGGCAATCAGCAGCCCCCTGGAAAAGGGGTCCAGCCCCATTCATCTGAGGTTGCTCAGTAGTTTATTGAGTAAATATTTCCATAAAGCTGATTGATGGCGAGTATTTATGGAATGGATTTTCTGTTGGGTTCCGGATCCCTTACGTGGGTCCTAAGGTCCCTTGTTTGTCTTCTAATCTCCGTTCAGCGGCGGGTCTTGAGCATGAGGTTAGGGCTAAGATAGCCAAAGAGTGTCAGGAAGGTAGGGTCTTAGGACCTTTTGATGTTCCACCTGTACCCGCATTACGGGTATCCCCTTTGGGGGTGGTGCCCAAAAAGGTGCCAGGGGAATATCGCTTGATACACCACCTGTCCTACCCAAAAGGTGCATTGGTGAACAATGCCATACCCGACAAATTATGTTCGGAACGGTATACTTCCTTTGACCAGGCGGTCAAAGTAGTTAGGAGATGTGGCGTGGGGGCCGAGATAGCAAAATGCGACATTAAGTCGGCATTTCACCTCTTGCCAGTTCACCAGGAGGATTTCAAGCTTCTGGGATTTAGTTTCGAAGGAAAATTTTATATGGACTGGGCCCTACCTATGGGTTGTTCGGTATCCTGTGCCGCATTCGAGCGTTTCAGTTCCTTTGTGGAATGGGCGCTAAGGGATAGGTCCGGGCTTAGCAACACAGTGCATTACCTGGACGACTACCTTTTTTGTCGGTCCAGTGGGCTCGGGGCAATGCGCCAGGTTATTTCAGGAGCTAGCCCTTGAGCTCGGAGTACCTTTGGCGCATGAAAAGACCGAGGGGCCCAGTTCTGTACTTACGTTCTTAGGCATCGAGCAAGCTTCACGGCTGCCTGAGAATAAGGTGGCTGATCTCAAGGTTCGGTTAGCCGTGCTGAGGAAGCAGCGGAAGGTTTCGCTGCTTGAGCTTCATCAGGTGGTGGGTCACCTCAACTTTGCATGCAAAGTGGTGGCACCGGGCAGGGCCTTTTAGAGGCATCTCTGTGACACTATGAGGCAGTTGCGGCTTCCTCACCATCGGGTCCAAGTGACTGCAGACAGGTATGCGTAGGGACCTTGAGGTTTGGAAGGAGTTTCTGGAATCATTTAAAGGTATTTCCTTTTGGCAAGAAGATTTGAAGATTGAAGCGGAGCTTCAGATCTCTTCGGATGTGGCCAGATCCAGCGGATTTGGAGTGTACTTTCGAGGTCACTGGTGTGCGGAACAGTGGCCCGCAGAATGGTTGGACAATGGGCTCTGTAGGGACCTTACCTTTTTGGAATTTTTTCCTATTTTAGTAGCCATATGGCTTTAGGGAGAGCAGCTGGCCAACCATTCCATGAATTTCTGGTGTGATAACACGGCGGTTGTACATGTTATCAACTCCTTGTCCTCAAAATCTGTATTAGTGATGAACCTGGTTAGGTCATTCGCACTTCGTTGCCTGCGGTTGAATATTCTATTCCTGGCAAGGCATGTACCGGGAGTGTGCAATGGGGTGGCGGACACTCTATCTCGTCAACAGACGGAGCGTTTTCGTCAACTTGCCCCAGAAGCAGACCCACAGCCAGCCCGAATGCCCCTGGAACTCTGGCAGCTTGGGAAGCAGAAGCCGGTAGGGCCATTCATTTAGCATTGGCACCTAGTACCAGAAGAGCATACGATAAGGCGGGATCCTAATTTTGGGCATTTAGGAGCACCGCCAAACTTCATGATAGTTGGTCGGTTCCTACGGTGCATATCATGCAGTTTTGTGTTTACCAGAAGAAGAGAGGCTTGGGGCTCAAGTCAATTAGGGGTCAACTGGCGGCGCTGGCCTTTATTAGCAAAGCACAGGGGTTCCTGGAGAATACGGGTGATTTCAGTGTTTGGAAGATGTTGGAGGGCTGGGCCAGGGAGCACGAGCCGCGGGTTGATACCCGGCAACCCATATCCCCTTCAGTACTCAAGGGGCTGTTCAGGATTTGGCCGGATATATATTCTTCTACTTTCGAGGCCGCACTGTTTCATGCGGCCTCTTTGATGGCCTTTTTCGGCACTCTGCGTATTAGTGAGTTGGTGGTGCAGTCCAGGACTGATACCTCAGGTCGGGCGCTTCAGGCGAAGGATGTTAAAATTGGGCAGGGGCAGATTATCTTGACAGTTAGGCGATCCAAAACTGATCAACACCAGAAAGGGTCCAACATTACAATTGGCCAGTGTGTCTTGCCTGAATTGTGCCCGGTTAGGGCCGTGGAACATTATATACGGCTTAGGGATGAGGACGAGGGCCCCTTTTTTAGACATTGTGAGGGCTCTCCACTTACCAAATATCAGTTTTGGGCCATGACGAGCTGGGCCCTGGCGGAGCTGGGTTTAAAGAGCGTCAAGTTCGGAACGCATTCATTCTGGATTGGGGCCACTTCCACAGCAGCCATGATGGGTTACACCCCCTCCACCATACGGCGTATTGGCCCGTGGCGGTCGGCAGCTTTTAAATCTTACGTGCGCCCGTTGGTCACTTAGGAGGGTTTGTATGGAAGTGCGACTGTTTTATTGCCCATTGGCTATTCCTTAGTGTTGACAATTTTCTGTTTTTTCAGGTGCTGTGGCTTGTAGTGAGAGGCGTCGTATCCTCATCTGCAGGCACAGTATGGTGTTCTGGGCGGCCCATCAAGCCAGGTGGTCTCCAGTGGGCACCCAACTGGGCCTCAGCGAGTGGGCAATAGTGAAGTGGCTGGGTCGCCGGGGCCTGTGCTGGCCAGGGATCATGCCATTATTGTTTAGAGAGAGGACGGCACCTCCTCCTCACATCCTGGTCATTCACCTGGGTGGTAATGACTTAGGATTTATGCAGGGGAAAGCCCTCTCGCTGCAGGCGCTGGCTGACCTTTGGGAAATCAAGCGAAGATGGCCAGGTGTTGTCCTGGTATGGTTGGCAATATTGCCACGCAGGGTTTGGAGGTTTGTCCTTTCACCTGGTGGGATAGATTGCGCTAGGCGTAAGGCCAACAGGGCCTTGCAGAAGGCCATGGAGAATGGCCTAGGGCTTTTTCTCCCACATCCAGCCATACGGGTCGAGGACACGGACCTGTATCGGCTGGATGGGGTCCATCTTTCAGAGTTGGGCAACTGGGCCTTTTTAGAGGAGATTCGGCAGGGGTTGCGGTCGGCTCTGGGCCGTCCGGTGGGGCACTAATGCCTAAGCAGAGGCTTGGCATTGGCGGTGGCTGGAGGATGTATTGGCCACAGTGTTTTCAGGGGAGCAGCTATGGCTTAGCACGAGGTGTGCGGGTGGTCTGTATGAACTGCAGATGGGCTTTATGGCTCAGTGCGGGGAATGCAGATCACGGAAAAGCCTCACCTGCGTGGATCTTTCCATGGGGGATTGATGCTAGCCCAGGTGGAGAATGGCTTTGGGCCTGGCAGCTCAGCAACAGCCCGAATACGGGGGGCTTGTGCTGGGGGCAGGGTGGCTCGCCCTCATAGGACAAGGCGGGATCAGGGGGTGACACCAGGGCTTGTCCTTCTAGGCCTTATCCCTGCCAGTTATAGGTCTGATAAGTTTGTTTCAATAAAGCAGCCCGGTTTTTTATACCCAACATATTGTGTCAGCATCTTCATTCCGACTGGGGGGGCAAAGGCTAGACTATTGGAGTAAATGACCTGCAGTCTGATAATTACTGTAGCCTGCTGGCACAGTTGTTGTTTAGTACTTTTGCTTCAGTCCTGGAGCTGGCTTCAAGGGCCCCCATTCTTCCACAGACTGCACCTGGGGTAGACTGCAGCCCTCCCCACCCTTGGTATGCTACTGCATCCATATACCACCTGCATGTTTCTATCTGAATTTTTCTTGCTCTGATTTAAAAGGAGAAGAATACAAATCAAGCAATAGTGAAAATTTCTTCATCACCTAGTAATTTCACTGAATTTTTCTCCATCTGGAATAATGATAGTCATTGAATGTGAGCATGCTCATGCAGCTGGACTCTATATTACTAGCAACCTATAAGCAATTCCTTTTCTAGTTGCTGTAATTGTTTTTTGTATGTCTAGTGGTGGCAGCAGTGAAATCTGGAGTATTGTGCTTGTAACTTACACAAGTGCTGATCTGATGCATCCCCACTGTGGCGACTAACTGTGAATCTACTTATAATATTCAAAGTCCATTTCATGCTCTATTTTAGTTCCAGGGTATTAGAATCTGGAGAAGTTCCAAGACCAGGTTTTCCTTATGGCTCAGACTAGGCTGGATAGGCAAGCTACTATGATGGATTGTAAGCCCCTGTGTTTCTTCCTTTATTTATTCTGAATAAAGATAGAATTGGTTTACTTAAGAAAACTTTCAGCATCTTCCTGAGTGATTGCAGCATCTTACACTACTTAACTTGAAATAACTGCAGAGAGGAAAGATTTGGAATAAAATCAATATTTCTGTCTCTAGCCTTTAAAGAATACTTCAGTATATCCACTATAACAGAACATAGAATTACTTCCTAACTTTTTGTAGTTCTCAACTGTTTCACTTCATTTGTGTTGATTATTTGCATTGTAGATATTTCCCAAAAGCCCACGAGTTAAATGTTAATGGCTTTTGTTTGCCCTGCATTTTCCTGTATTTCTTCATGCTTTTGCTACCAGGCATATGCTATTGTTTTAGTCCTTTTAAATGGTTACTTAATGTATGTGAAGGAAGAGCTTTTGAAAGGTAATATATCACAGAAAAGTAGATTGAGCTACTGTGTATTCCCCAAGGGATATCTGGCTGCTCTCACATTTCAGGGAAAACTGTGGTGCATATACGTTCAGTGGTAAAAAATGAATGCCTTGTTTTATCACATAGAAAAGTTAACTCCAGCTGGAAAAGTTGATGTCTTCACAAGAATTGAGTTTGCCTCCAAGTAATGTACAGCTCCACATTGTATACCAGAGGAACTGGTGTACAAAAATGGCAATTATCTTGTACTGTACATTATCCCTCCCACCCCTTCCAAAGGACTGCCTTTACTTTTGAAAAGCTCAAGTAAGAGCTGAAATGAAACAAATTCCATCTCAAATCAGAGTACAGGTTGTAAACCTGGATTCCAGGGGAAACAAATGTTTTCTGGAATGGACAAAGGAGAGGACCCACCAAACTATCATAGCCATGGACTGACTGTTGGTTGTGCACCCAAAAGCTTTCTTTTATTTTCTTTTTTTACTTGAAGGCCTTGTGGGTGTAGTGGTTCAGTGTGAGGACTCTTATCTGGGAGAACCAGGTTTGATCCCCCACGCCTCCACTTGCAGCTGCTGGAATAGCCTCGGGTCAGCCATGGCTCTCACAGCTGTCCTTAAAAGGGCAGCTTCTGGGAAAGCTCTCTCAGCTCCACCCACCTCACAAGGTGTTTGTTGTGGGGGAGGAAGGCAAATGAGATTATGAGCCACTGAGATTCAGAGTGGAGGGCGGGTTATAAATCCAATATCATCATCATCTTTTTCTTCTCCATCATCATCATCAGATGAGTCTGAAAATGTCTGTGTCTGTGCCCTGCCTACCACCAATGACAAACTGCTCTGAGATTTGGAAAGGATTTGGACACCAACTTTGGGCACAGAAACAGAAATATTAGAGTAACAGATCTACCTTGGTTCCCTGTTTGAGTTGGGAAAATTCATCAGTCTCTGCTTGATCTCTGCTGAGTGGGCTGATCCTACTCAAAGCAGCAAAAAGAAAAAGATGGCACAATATGGTGTCTGGCAGGGCTTTTTTGTAGCAGGAACTCCTTTGCATATTACGCCACACACCCCTGATGTAGCCAATCCTCTTGGAGCTTGCAGTAGGCCCTGCACTAAAAGCCCTGTAAGCCCTCAGAGGATTGGCTACATCAGGGGTGTGTGGCCTAATATGCAAAGCAGTTCCTGCTACAAAAAAAGCCCTGATGCCTGGGAATGGCCATGAGTATCAGTATACGCTATGAACGTGGGAATGCAATGACAGTGCCACATTCTATTGATGCTACTGCTATGACCAGATTCTAGTATGTTCTGGGTAAGGTTTGGGAATGGCACAGGAAATAAAAAAAAATTACATGGCCTGTGGATGTCCCTGGCTCACTAGACTTTGTCTTGAATTCCCAGTGGCCTCCAACTTGATGAAGGGGTCATGACGTCATTATCATAGCATGAGGTCATAGGTTTTAGAGAATAACCAATTAATGCATCTAGCCTGCATTAATGCTCTTTGTGAATGCTGAAAGTGTTTTTTACACTGCAATTTGATTAATCGTTGTCTCCTCTATCTAGAAACAGCAATGCTTTATTTTAAGAGGGGCTTGCAAATGAGTTACAAAGAATTAATAACATATAATCACACTATAGCTAGTGTACTGCACTACATAAAATACCTTAGAAATAATTTATGATGTATTTACAGAGCAGAATAGTTATTGCACGTCAGCATTACTGTGCTTACTTTATTTTAAAGGGATACATTTCTTTATAAATGACTTGTTAAATAATTATGGACTGCTGATATCTGCATGGTTGCAAGGAATGGTTTACAAAAGAGTTATAACTAGTCTGGAACTATTGCAAATGCATTTACTGTATTTTAAGAGGTGGTGTATTTGATTATAAAATGCTTACCGAACATAAACATGCCATTTGAAATGAAATGTGAAGCCCACTTTTAATAGTAAATGCATTAGTACTGAAATTCTGGCTAGTCTTGGGAAGAAAGTAGCTGATGAATGCATAAAGGAAGTGACCCAACCATTCTCTCCATGGAGCCAGGTTGCTTCTGGCTGGGGAAATGCTTTTGGAGGAAGCTAAAGCCCCTTCTTCATTAACACCAAACTCCTAATCTGAATTAGGCACCAAGCAAATAATGTGCATCTGACTATCATTCAGTTTGAGGACCCCAGACCCAACTTACTCTGTAATATATGAATTATTTCCAAATTCACATTTTCTGATTTAATTTTTTTTTCTTATTCTTGTTTCCTAATTTGACTAAGCATACCAAATTAACTCTTTCAAATTACTGTTGTGGGAATAATATTAGAGTTCAAATCTCAATCCCCAATTTGTATCAGTAGTCTGGTTGATTATAATATGATTATTTTGGAAGAGTAATATTGAATTTAAATCTATAATGAGTGTCTTCTGAATGTATGGGTTTTAAAGTGGTTCCTATCTTTCATTGTCCTCATTAGTGACTTCTGTGTAAAGCTGCTGATATGTGTGGTTTAACATGGTATTTGCACGTACATGGTTGTGCAAAGTAGCAAGTTATAGTTTCCCATAAAACAAGGAACAGATAAACAGGGAAAACAAGGAAATGGGTCAAATACAGGTTCTGCAAATAGGATTGGGTAGAATCCTTTTTCCTGGGAGTAAACTCATAGAACAAAAGGGGACTTACATCTAAGCACATTTGCTCAGGGGCAGCATGGGACGCCCTACCCTCCATTCCCTGTCAAACCCCTCCCCCCAAGAGGAGGGCTCAGGAGTATTTGACTTTAATCTGACAAAGTTTGTGTAATGTGTATTAGATGGTAGTATTTTAATGTGTTTTTGCATGCCACCTTGAACAAACAATAGGCAGGATTTTCAAAGCAGAAGTACAAGAATTATTAATAAGCTTCATCAATTGATTTCCTCCTTCTATGGTTGCTAAGTTAGAGTGGTAAAGAAGACAGGACTTTTCAGATAAGCATAATTACTTCTAAAAAATTCTCCTTAGAAATTATAGGGATTTCCAAGTAGCATCCTTTAACTTGCATAACGTAAGGGAGTCTGTTTCCTTTGTTAAAACTGGAATAAAATTCTGTAAAAAAAAATAGGATACAAAACTTCAAATTTGAATGCAAATATAAATTTGGGGTTTTTAAGTTATAAGGTGAACCTAGCACACTGAGCATGAAGCATTTCTATCACTTCCTGAAGAGCCAAAGGATGGGTCTATAGGCTCTGCACACACAGTCTTGGCTAGTGAGCTGTGAAGGAGAGACATTTGAATAAGACCCCTTTATATGCATGTTTTCTAACCCAGGAAATCTAGGAGTATGTATCTAGTGAAGTGTAGAATATGCATGTGTTGTGGAAAAAATTCTGACTGATCCCTTTATGAAAACAACCCATGAAGGATTTAAGTCATTTTACACTGTTTGAAGCACTTGAAAACTTACTTGATGTCTATAAGATTTAGGATGGAATCTAGGTCAGAGAGAGAAAGTTTATTTCAGGAGAATCTTAGAGGGAAAAAAGTATTTGACTGGGAAGATGTTTGTTAAATGGAAGTGTTAAGAATCAGATAAGAGAAGAAGTTCTCATTGGACAGTATCTGAGATTCAGAGAGAGATGGACGTTAGCTAGCATCAGTGACCATCTGCATTTTCAGCTGGTAAGAAAATTGTCAAATTGACCTGGGAAGAGAGATAGAATCAGAGATAGGTGATAAGTTCTCATGGTAGAATCTATATAAGCGTTAGAAATTTCCCACCAGTTTGGCCGCCTGAATCAGAGAGCTAATAGGCATCTCTGGGCAGGTTTGCCAAAGAGTAATCTATTTTGGGTTACAGATCTTTAACAAAAGATTAAGTTGATAGCATTTAGAGATTTCTGACAAAGATTGAGAATATAGAATCATAACTGCTATGTTTAAGCACATTTAGAAATCTTGCAGATGTAAAATTGTATGAGGTTTGCTATTTAAAGAAATAGAGTGTGTAGTCAGTTTATTTACATGGATCAAGCCAACAAAAAGTCTAATAATTAGACAAATTTAAACATCGAATGGCAAAATTATAAGTGGTTAAAACAGGATAGTAAAATTAATGAAAGTATCAATAAAATCAAGAGCTATATATGCCTTTCTAATACAGAGACAAGCATTGCAAAACTTAGCAATAGAATGTGTAAGCTTAACTACTAAAAGTTTAACTGTAAAAATCTGTAAGTGTTTAACTAAGAGTGTAATGTGAGTTTGCTATCTGTTTTGCTTTTTGCCAGAGTGTGCTGTCTTGAGAGAAAACTGGAGAACAATAAAGCTTATCTGTTGTTTTGAAAAAGTTTCTGGGTTTCATACAATAAATCCTGAGAGCATCAGGTTGTTTGTGGAACTGTGGTAAGAGAAAGTGTTTATGAATTATATAAAAAGAGAAAATTCCCCAACAGCATGCTAATGTCTTCCCATGCATGTGTAATTCTAGCGAGATCATGATGCAGGGTTTCAGATTTACTGATATTAATTAATGGCTTTGATTTTTTTTGCATGTGTCAAATGCAACATCTCATAAGCAGGCAACTGTCAAATACCTGCAGGGTATTAAAACAACGGATCAACCATCAGATATGAAATTGGTAAAATCAAGAAACAGGATCAATGATCAGATATTAATGATCAGACATTGAGTAATTATCAGATATTAAGATTAAATACATCACTGGATGGCCCATAAAATATTGATTAAATTTTAATTTAATAGTTGACATCAACATTGATGAGAATTATGAGAAGAATTTTGGAGCAAATTTATTTCTGTTCTACTCAATATGCATACATACTATTTTCTTGAAACATTCTGTATCTTAAATTTTGCATGTTGTTCTGTGGACAGTCCTAAGGTTTTTATTCACTGGAATAAACAATTTACTTAAGCATTCAAAAGATTTATAGCTAATTCATTCATATTATTTAAAATCCAAATATATTACATTAGGCAAAAAAAAAATGAGGTCATAAATATATGCAAAGGGTGCATCTACCCAGCATCCAATTTCCCTCTGAGAATACCCCAGGAAGAGCAGGAAGGTAACAATCTTCTATCATGTGTTGACTTCTACCTAGAACTCCGCATCTGAAATCTCCATTTATCTCAATAGGCACTGATAGATCTAACATCCATGAATTTGTACAATCTCCCTTAAGGCTATCCAAGTAACTGACCAGCACCTGATCTCATGATAGAGAACCATTCACTGTGTGAAGGAGTATTTCTTTTGCCAGTCCTGTCTTATTCTAATGAAAGCTTCTTTCTTCTTATATAAATTCCCTTTGTGTCATTTCTGAAGCAGATTATATTGATACAAGACTACTTCTCCAAACCACAATGCATGCATAAAGTTGCATGAAGATGCATTAAACTCTGATGAAAAACTCCCTAGACATTATCCACATGATTTTTTTCTTGGGGGGGGGGTAGATGGAGTGAACAAGATATATGACATTTCAGAAAGGATCACCAAATTCAAAAAAGTTCAAGAAGCAATGCTCTGCAGGGATGGATTCATGTTTGGTTCCATTTGCAGGACAGCCTGTCCCATGTTTTTTACACCACAACACATTGCATGCATCATAATTAATGCATGATATGCCCATATTCTGATTCTTATAAATCAGAATAAAAATGTAAATATTCAACTTGTGATCTGCATTCATGAGGCTCTTTTAAGTAAGCTTTTCCCCTCTAGCATTTGCAACTTTGTCAGTGATAGAAAAACAGATATAAATAGCATTCTGAGGGAAAATATCCGGTAGCTACTTACAGAACCCAAATAATGGACAGAAAATGCTGTTAGCAGTGACAGATTAGTTTGTCAGAAGAGTGTGTGATTCACTTCAGACTGTTGGGGTTTTTTTGTCTCAGTCAGAAATTGACTTAAAATTGACTCAGACAATACCTGCAGTATTCTGTTTAGTTCAGCACTGCAGACTTCTTCAATACCTGTGCCAAGCTATCTTTTCTACAGTCTTCCTATTTCATCAGTTTTTTCTAAATGTGTTAGTATAACTATTGTTTCCTAGAGCATGCCGTGTACTTTTTAAACAACTCGTGGCTTTGTTTTTAGTTCTTACAAGCTGTAAAACTGTAGTCATTTCAATTTCATTTTTACAATCCCACATAATATAAGGTAATGATAAGGATTTTTTAATGCTACATCTGCAGTCTTAAGTGTGCTTTGCCATGATAAATCCATGCTGGTCTCTGAGACTTCTATTATACTGCAAATGACAAAAGATCAGAAAATCACAAATTAATCCATGTCTGCTTTATGGACCAAATATTTTGGTTTGAATTGCAAACAAGTGCTTAAGAAGTAATGTAGTTAAGTTCTCTACAGTCATATTGGTGCAAAAGCCAAAAACATCCATGTAATGCCAGTTTGGTGTAGTGGTTAAGAGCATGGATACTAATTTGGGAGAATGGAGTTTGATTCCTCACTCCTCCACAGACAGCTGCTGTGTCACCTTAGATCAGTCACAACTTTTTTTCAGAGCTGTTTTCTCAAGAGCAGTTCTCAAAAGAGCTCTCTCAGCTCCACTTACCTCATGGGCTATCTGTTGTGCAGAGAGGAAGGGAAAGAAATTGTAAGCCACTATGAGACTCCAAATGAAGGGTAGAGTATAAATCCAATCTCTTTTTTCCTTCTCTTTATTAGGACAAACCTAATACAGCCTCTGACCTGCAGCAAACTAGTGCTAGAACCTTCTTTGTCTGTCAGAAAACCCAATGTATACTGCATGAGGAAGTATTACCATGAAAATCTGCTTAAAATCTGTTTTCCCCTCTTTTTATTTCATAACATTTGACCTGATAAAGAGTTCTAGGGAAATAGAAAGTTGGCATATGGTTATGTGTCATTGGGTTGATCCTAATAAATGTGTTTACATGGGTTGTCATTCTGGCTTTGAAGATGAAGTGTATCAGTTGCTGTCCTAGGACAATGAGCTCAAGGATGGAAATTTAATGTGCTAGTAACCGTTGCTTATTACACATATGTATGCTGAGCCTTAAGGAAGTAAACAGATTCCTGAAGCAGGTATCCAAATCTAATATCAGATTTTCACAAAACAACAGTTGTGCATTCCAGCTTTAAGCAAAACCATACAAAATTTGCTTCTGTCTGGGCTAAAGAGGATGGGGTCATCTTCTATATTTTTATTTAAAGCTAATTAGCAGCCCCAGGTAGTTGCAAAAGAGATCGGGACTGGATCACTCAAAAGGGGAAAAGGAATTTATCACATTTTAAATTGTGTCTCTGCCCCAGCTTTTCCAAAACTGCAATTAGATGTAAGAATAAGAAAGGGCAGGTTCAACCATTTACCTCTGCCCAAATTTAAACCAGCCTATTGTTGTGCCACCTATCTCAGATATGTAAGTGGATGGCTCATTCTAGAATGTCTCTTGAACATTAGCTGAGAAAATATTAGATCCTTGATTTTTGGCTAACAATGAGTGAGATCATGCTTTATTATCACAACCAAATTATGGTGACCCCAGCAAGGGACTTTCAAGGCAAGAGAAGAGCTTGGAGGAATGATGACTGAGGAGTAACATGATAGAGGTTTACAGAATTATGCACAGGATATAGAAGGTAGAGAAAGAAGTACTTTTCTCCATGAAATCAATGAACAGTAGGCTTAGAACAGATAAAAGGAAATACTTCTTCAGCCAAAGAGCAATTAACACATGGAATTCAAATATAGTTTCAAGAGGAGATTGGATAAACATATGGAGCAGAAGCCCATCAGTGGCTATTAGCCATAAGGTATAAACGGAACACTGTGTTTGGGACAGTGATGCTATGTATTCTTGATGCTTGGAGGCAACAATAGGAAGGCATTTGGAGTTCTTGCCCCACTAGTGGACCTCCTAATGGCACCTGGGTTTTGGCCACTGTGTGACACAAAGTGTTGGATTGGATGGGCCATTGGTCTGATCTAACATTGCTTCTCTTATGTTTTTATGTTCTTCCTCTGTGTAGTAATTGCAGTCATTCATAGTTGTCTCCCATCCAGGTACTGACCCTTCTTAGCTTTCAATATCTGACAAGAAGGCCTTCACGTGCTATCTTCCTCCCGCTTTAACAGCATAACCAAAATAATGTTTATTTGACTTACCAAATCATATTGCTATTTAAAGAAAACTTTTTCTAGTTCCAGTGTACATAATCTTCTTTGTAAAACTCATAACAACTTAGTAGGGCAGGCCATATTTGAAGATGCATATCCATTTATGGGATTACTAGGTCAATGTGGGTATATAAAACATATCTTTTCCTGAAGAGTGTAAGTTAGTGGCCCTGCTGGAGGAGAAGATACAGGGACTGGAGGCACAATTGTCCACATTGCAGTGTATAAAGGAAGGTGAGGATTTTCTTGACAAAACTCATGAGGCACTCTTGGAAGGACAAGAGAAGGGAGAGGAAATGGTATCTCTGCAATTAGAAGAGAACCCAACACAGGAGGAGGTTCCTGGAAAAATGTAACCTGAAGGAGAAAGAAAATCACGAGATGTTCTGAGCCCCTGCTGCTCAGCAATAGGTTCCAGGATCTCCCCACAGTAACTGATTCTGAACCATTGGAACAAGGGCTACTTCCCCAGCCTCCACAAAGCTTGAAGAAGGTTTCTCAGGATCCTGTGGATAAGAAGCCTGGAGCTTCTGCTTCCCAATATAGGAAGAGGAAGGTGGTGATGATTGGCGACTCCTTGCTCAGAGGGGTGGAGCCCAAAGTGTGCCGAATGGACTTGTCATCCCGAGAGGTCTGCTGTCTGCCGGGTGCACGCATCCAGCATGCGACAGAAAGGATTGGAAGACTTATCAAGCCCATGGATTACTATCCTTTTTTGCTGATCCACATGGGAACAAACAATACTGCCCATCATAGCCCTGAACATGTTAGAAAAGACTATGTGGCTCTGGGTCAGAAAAAGAAGGAGCTGGGTGCACAGGTTGTGTTCTCATCAGTGCTTCCTGTTGAAGACCATGGCTTAGGATGAGAAAGAAGAATACTTCAAATAAACGACTGGCTACGTCGATGGCGTCATCAGGAAAGTTTCGGATTTCTGGACCATCGCTTACACTTTTGAGATGGTGGTCTTCTATCGAGAGATGGTTTGCACCTTATGGAGGTAGAAAAAAGGGTGTTTGTTAACAGCCTTGCTAACCTAATAAGGAGGGCTTTAAACTAAATTGTATGGGGGAGCGAGACAATAATTCAAAGCCTCGTATGATGCCAGAAACCGGGGATAAGAACATTAAAGAATTGGAAAGAGTGGCGCATACACTAGGTAATGTTAACTTGCAGACTTGTATGGAAACTAAACTCTCAGGATGCATAAAACGTGGATTCCGATGTCTCTACACTAATGCACAGAGTATGGGAAACAAACAGGAGGAACTGGAAGTCCTAATAAAGGTAGAAGACTATGACATAATAGGCCTTACTGAAACTTAGTGGGATGACACTCACAACTGGAATATTAGGATTCAGGGATACAACTTATTTAAAAGGGAGAGGCAAATTAGAAAGGGTGGAGGTGTAGCAGTATATGTGAAGGAGGTATATACTTGTGAAGAAATATATGAATCTGAGCATAGCAGCTCAGTTGAGAGTCTCTGGGTAAAAATAAAAGGAGTAAGAAATAACAGTGATATTATTGTGGGGGTCTGCTATAAAACCACCAAGTCAGGCAGAGAACTTGGATGAGATACTTCTACAGCAGACTGCAAAGTTCTTCAAGAGAAGGGATACAGTGATCATGGGAGATTTCAGTTACCTGGACATCTGTTGGAAGTTCAACTCTGCTAAAAATGAAAATCAAATAGAAGGAAACAAGGGGATCTGCTAGCTTGGATTTGATTCTCACCAACAAGGAAGAATTACACCGGACTTCATAATCAGTGCCTGAAAGCCATAGGATACCACTGTCATGTACCAGGTGTTTGATCTGTGGACAGATTTGTGTAGTGGTGGTAGCACCATGGTTTAGGGTTATTCCTGCTGGTCTTACTCCGCACTGCACTTTCCAAACATTTGGAGTGTGATGCTACATATATACAGAGAAGACCTAGAATGTATGAGGGGGGAATTAGAGCCAGTGGACACACATTTATTCACACACATATTAGTACAAATTGAACATCTGAATGGTATGGCTGTGCGGTTTGTTGAACTCCAGCATTAAGATGATACTCTAATCAACATACAGAAGAAAAATCTGACTAAATATGCAGATTCTATTTATTAAAAACTCAATGCATTTCAAGCTATTTTAAATTCTTTGTGGAATATTTAAATATTTATTTATATATTTAGAAAATTTCTATGCTGCCTTCCCAGAGACAAAGAAAAACATAAAATAGCATAAAATTAACAATTTAGCATTAAAATCCCAGTATAAATGCCAAAAGAGTGGGGTGTCACTTGTAGTTTTTGCATTGCAGATTGACTTACGAATTACACATAACTGAAGTGATCTCTCTCTCTCTTTTTTGATGAAAACATGTTGTAATTATTATTACTCCAGGTTCTTTTTATTTTTCTCATAATTTGGTTGAGAAATTTTGGAGTCTATTGATGAAAGGAACCAGACAATATTTGCTGCTCATATATGTGTGATTAGTTCACCTCCTGCTCTGTTCATGAAAATGACATGGAAATTATGTCAACTGTATCCAATACCTAAATTAACTGCAGACTTAGTGCCAAGCAAATTGTCCATAACTTTTGTAAAATACTAGTTCACTTCTGCAGGGCCTGTAAGATGGAGCTGTTCCACTGGGCTTTTAGTTGAAGCAGTGGGCATCCACATTCCTCCATATTTCATCCTCTCCTACCCATAGCCCTGGCCTTGTGGTTAGTGGCCAATAGTATTGGTACCATTCATCATTATTGATGCCACTCATAATTGGTACCACAATGTTATTGGTACCATTATTGATACCACAACATTACTGATGGACCTCCTAATGATGCCTGGGTTTTTGGCCATTGTGTGACACAGTGTTGGACAGGATGGGCCATTGGCCTGATCCAACATGGCTTCTCTTATGTTTTCATATTCACTCAGAAGAGTACATCATAGTGTCACTACCAAGGCATTATCCCATGCTGGCTTTTATTATTCTTGTTTTAACTTTAGTTTAATGATTATGCTATGATATTTTACTGTTTTGTCTCAGTTTATGTGACTATAACTTGCCCTGAGCCTGTTTGCAGGGAGGGTGGGATAAAAATTGAATAAAATAAATAAATAAATTGCCATGTACTATCAGTTGTTATCAGAGAAGCGAAATAAAGGGTGGGAAAACAAAGGGTTTTTAAGTTGATGTATTTCTCACATAATCACAGTCAATCTTCTGACCTGATTTTCTCATCCCCTTAACCCACTTCAATTATCTCCAAAGAAAACAACTCTCTCACCACTATGTTGCCTCTCTAAATCTCCAAAATCCAGCTGTGGGGTGCACTTCATCTTTTGGTAAACCTGCAGCTTTGCATAGGTGAGTAATCATCCATGTCCTAACAAAGTGGGTAATAGAATTTGAAATGAAATTTGATTCTTCCTGTTATGACAAAATAAGGAAGCAACTTAAGAACAAAAATAGCAGCTCATTTGTTTGACTCCTTTCCCCGGCTCCATTCTCAGTGGGGGAAAAGAAGGAGTAGAGGAAAATACAAAACAATATTGCTTTTCTGTGGAGGAATATCACTTAGAATTGCTCAAGAAAATAACACTCCTGATTTTCTAAGGTGGCATGAGCAAGCAGATGATGCTCTTGGAAATTCTCTCCTGGCAAAAGTAAAATTTTACTATAACATTTCATATGTTTTAAAAGTTGACATCTCTCTCTCAATAATAAACTATTCCCTTGCTAATGGAATCAGTTTGCACAATGAAGATATACTATCTAGTATCAGCAAGCTTAGGGTAAGAGAAGCACACAGTTGTCCTTTTTAAACAGTCCTAATTATTTTTGCTCATTTGTATTAAATATAGGGATGGCCAAAATATCAATATATGACCTGGATTCCTCCCCAAATCAGCCTTTCTTGGCCCCCAGAATCCCTAGTAATTTTTAAAAATATAATTCTAGATTTTAAAATAGCTCAGCTTTGCTTGCCCACTTATTCCTGCAATATACACTTGACATAAAATTGGATTAAACTGGATTTATTGACTAACAGCTGATATGTGCACATTAAATCTCCTGCCCTTAGGGCAAATTGCCCTAACTGCTAGGCTGTCAAAAGATGTGCCAGTTTTATGGATAATTGTACTCTGCCTCAACACTTAGAGCAGCATTTCTGCCATACCTAGATTTTCCTTATCTGCATATTGTATGGTATGCTGACAGTTGTTGTTCCTTAACCACAATCTCACCATGCATGACAGAATTAGTGTTTGAGTGTTGGAAGTCCCAGTTCTGAGGATCTTGACAACCTTGAGACATGGGTTTGGGAAACTCCTTCCTAGCCATCCTGAGATGCCTGAGGGTGAACACTGAATATATCTACTTTAAGCAAAGACTATCCCGGCCATTAGAAGGAGATAGCTATACTTCATATCCTTCACCCCATTTGGTAATAATTAAGTGATACAGAATCCTGTGCAGATCAACAGCAACAAAAAAAGAGCTCACGTACTTTAACCCTAACCCACTGCCACAATCCTGATGCAGGTGCAAAGCTGGTCAGAAATAGTGTTCCATTAGAACATCAAACAAAAACATTGATACAATCTGATTAGGAGCTCTAATAGTTTGATTACAGAAAGTTTGATTGCAAGCAGTTTTGTCCCCCCCAGTCAGAATAAAGAGACAGACACAGGAAGTTGGGTAAACTAAGGGCCACTTTATTAAAATTTTGCAGCAAAGGCAAGGCATTAGCTGGTGGCACGGTCAAGGCCAGGAGCCCTTTGGACACCTCCCTTGCTGACAGCAGGCGAGCCACCCTGTCCTGGACTGAAGCCAACTCCCTGCGGGGTGGCTCCCGTTCAGCTGCTCATTGCTTGGGATATGCTCAAGAGATTTCCCCTCCCCCAAACCACACAGCATAAATGGAGATCAATCCCAGCCATTCCTTAGGCAGTCTGCATTCTACCCCCCCATGCTACACAGCCCTGTGGGGGACCCTGCAAGATCCCCCAGCCCAAATAGGACTGCTGCATGGTGCTTACCGAGCTGCCAAATCTAATCCAATCTGCCAACCATTCTAAGTGACCAACCTCAACTACAGCACCACCATAGCCAATTCCACAATCCTCTGAATAGCAATGCAGGGTATGTGAAAAACACCCCTTCCTACCACCGATCAAGGAAAGGATACAAAATTCCTACCCAGCCCCCATCACAACTGGGCAACCAGCAAAAGCCTGCACTATATCCAAGGCTGGAGGATGGGTTGAACATATGGCGAGACTGAAAGAAAGAGGGGAAGTCAGCTTAGGAATGGTCCCTCCCCAATCAGGAAACTGGCTGCTCTAGGAGCTCAGTTTCTCTGCTCTTTCTCCTTCCATCAGCTGCAGGTAAGCAGCTGAATTATTTTGAAGTTTGCATCAGTTTTATAGGAAAGGGTTACACTCAGTTCTTAATGTCATGTATGAAAACATCTGATCAGTTGTACACCAGAGTTCATTACTCTTTTAACTAGACCCAACATGCTAAAATCATAGCAACATTGGAATGAGTATGATTTAGAATGCAACATAGGTAGGTGGAAACAAAACACCCCTTGCCCGTGATGCCCCCATGGGATGGGTATGGATGCAACTGCTTCCTTGAATTGAGTTCTCATGCAGACCTGCTAATGGTGGCTGGTATTCCAGAAAAAAGAGAAAATGTTTTACATCTAGGCCACCATAAACAGATGATCTGTTGCTTAGCAGCAACAGATAAATGGAAAATGAATGTTTTTCAGAATCTAGGCTGTGGATGTTTGACCATCAATAATTCTCCATAATTTCTATTGTAAGCTTCTTAACTTCTGCATGATGCCATTAGTGCTCTTGAGCCCAAATTCTGATGCAAAACCCAATGGAGCCAAACAAGGGAATAAAGAGGGTTGAGTCCTATCAGCCTTTTCTCTGGTACAGGAGGGGCGATATTGCCTGCTTTTATGCTCACTATTGTCAGACATTGGAGAGTATTACTGTGTCATTATGCTGAATGTATTCTGTGACTTGTTCCTTGACATGACTAACTCCATTTTGAACTCCTATTACTAATTATAAAGCAGAAGACCTTGCATATCAAACGGCCTTAGAAATGTTACTAATCCATGCTGTGAATTCCTCTGCATAACACTAACAAAGCAATAGCTCTTTGAAGATAGCAAGCCCCAAGGAGAGCCAGCAGGGCTCCTCCGTGAGAAAGGGAGCCTCAAGCGATAAAAAGTAGGGAAAGTGTTACTTGCACCATTAGAGTGTGAGAATGTAGGATTGTTTATGAATGCTTTGATGTAAGGCCTTAAAACCCATGTATGTTTCAATGTTTGCTATCAGTTCCAGTGACTGCCTATTCAGAACTTTGAGATACCAAATAAATGCCACTACTTTTGCAACAAAAGATTGTCTGTTTACTTTGAGCTCCAATGTCTGACATTTTGGAACTGATCCAATATGGGTTTATCTGAACCGGCAACCTGTTAGCTGGATGGCCGCCAAGGTTCTGGATAATGGAGAACCCACCGAACTCACAGAGGGGCAGGGGATCCCGCCGGGTGTTACAGTTGACCGGAGAAAAGGGGGATCACCGCTGCACTTCTCGACGCTACTTTTCACTCCAAAGAAGTGGCAGCCCCGCACCTCGACCACGCTCATAGATGAAGCAGCCAGACGCTTCAGCAACCTGTTCACCGGAATGGGGGTGGAAGGAGAAGAAGCACCGGGTGGGGAGGACCGAGGCGGCGGCCTGGGGGAAGACGAGAACTGGGGCCTGAGGGGGACGGAGGATGTCCAGTTGCTGAGGAATGAGATGCAGATCTGGATGAGAGAGATGTGGAACGAACTCCAATTGAGCAACATGCACATCTCCCACGAAGTGCAGAGGCAACTGGACCAGATGCGAGAGCAGATGAGAGCCCCGCCGGGAGAACCAGCACAGCACCCAGAGCCGGGAGAGCTGCCAGCAGACCCGCCAGTTGACCAGCCAGGGGAGCTGGCTGAGCAGCCTCCAGACCAACCAGCCCCACAGCCAGACCAACCAAGGGGCCCTCCTGCAGACCAGCCACGCCACCAGCCCCCGCAGGTCTACCACCAATCCCTGGTCCCACAGCACCTCCCGGGCCTATCTTTTCTCCCGGGTGGCTGATGGAACCCGCGGGCCCGCAGCCCCTAGTACCCTGGGCAGGGGCCCGAGGTCGAGAGCTACAGATCACATTCAATGGCGATCCGGAGGAAGTAGAGTACTTCACTATCCAGTGCAACAGCTTCATGACTCACTGGGGGAACACCTTTCCTACCGAGCTCAGCTGAGTGGATTACTTAGGGTCGAAGCTAAAGGGAGCAGCGAGGCGGTGGTTCATCAGCCTGTACGAGACCCGAGGCCCCAAATTGACCACTGTGGCGGGGTTCCTGAAAGCCATGCTTCAGCAGTGCAGTGACCCGCTGCAAGAGGTGTGGGCCCTCACCGCCTTGCGGGAGCTACAGCAGGGGTCGAGAACTGTGAGGGAGTACGCGGCCGACTTCCGGGCACACTGCTCTAAGGTCCGCGGATGGAACGAGAGAATGAAGTACGAGGCTTTCCACCGCGGCCTTAACACAAGCATCCTCAACCGATGTTTCCAGCAGGCCCGCCCTACCACCCTAGTGGGTTGGATACAACTGGCCGGAGAAGTGGAGACCAACCTCAAGCATGTAGCCCTGCAATGGCAGCAACAGCAAGGGGTGAGAGGGGGACGCAAGCCCAGAGCCGGGACCAAACCGGAGCTGAAAAAGGCCGCGCCCCCAGGGGGTACCCCCAAACCGCCAACTGCCTGGATAAGCCATGTGCACCCCCAACGACCCCAAAGCCAGCGGCGACCGGGCAAAAGAAAACGGGGAACAAGACCAAAGAGCCCAGTCGGGGCAGCGTTGCCACATCCATGGTGCTTGACGAGGAGTCTATAATAACCGAGGACTCGGGAGAGGAATCATGGGAGCCGGAGCCGGTGGAAAATGAGAGCGACCTGCACTGAGAGGTGCCAGATGGCAGGTCATGGATTTGATGGCACCACTACGGGTGAGAATAACAGGGGCCCTACTCTTTGTACCAGTGACTTTGTTAAGCCCGAAATTGAAGTGGTTCATGCACACCCGAGCCTTAGTAGACTCAGGCTGCACCCGCGAGATCATCACCCCAAGGCTAGTGGACCTCCTGGGACTGACCAAGGTCCCGCTTCCCTACCCGATCCAATTCAAGCAGATGGACGGGAGGGCCATGAGGGGGGAGCCGTGCACGGAGGAAACTCAGGGACTGCCTGTAGGGATCCAGGAACACTGGAAGGTGGAGGCCTTTGTCATTGCCCCCTACTCGTCTTTTGATGTGGTGGTGGGGGTGTGATGGCTGGCTTGCCACCAGCCAGACATACAGTGGGAAGCGCAGACAATACACGTTACCAACTGGCGGTGCGCCCACCATCACTGGCAGGGGAAGTGGGGGCCGACGCCACCCCCAGTGAACGAAAAGACATGTGTGTCGGTGGAGGAGGTCCGCTCAATCCCAAAAAAGTACCGGGACCTCCACAAGGTGTTTAGCGAGGAAGAGGCTAACGAGCTCCTACCCCACCGAGACACAGACTGTGTGATTGAACTGATACCGGGGCAGGAACTACCCAAAGCCAAACTGTACTCGATGGGGTGGGCTGAGAAAGACAAATTGCGGAAATTCATCGATAAAAATCTGAAGCGGGGGTTCATTAGGCCAGCGACTGTGCCCCATGCCACCCCGGTCCTCTTTTGGAAGAAGAAGGACGGGAGTCTGAGGCTTTGCACAGACTTAAGAACATAAGAGAAGCCATGTTAGATCAGGCCAATGGCCCATCCAGTCCAACATTCTGTGTCACACAGCGGCCAAATATATATATATATATATATACACACACATACACACTGTGGCTAATAGCCACTGATGGACCTCTGCTCCATATTTTTATCTAACCCCCTCTTGAAGGTGGCCATGCTTGTGGCCGCCACCACCTCCTGTGGCAGTGAATTCCACATGTTAATCACCCTTTGGGTGAAGAAGTACTTCCTTTTATCGGTTTTAACCTGTCTGCTCAGCAATTTCATCGAATGCCCACGAGTTCTCGTATTGTGAGAAAGGGAGAAAAGTACTTCTTTCTCTACTTTCTCCATCCCATGCATTATCTTGTAAACCTCTATCATGTCACCCCTCAGTCGACGTTTCTCCAAGCTAAAGAGCCCTAAGCGTTTCAACCTTTCTTCATAAGGAAGGTGTTCCAGCCCTTTAATCATTCTAGTTGCCCTTTTCTGAACTTTCTCCAATGCTATAATATCCTTTTTGAGGTGCGGATATTATAAACGGAATGGAATAAACGGGATCTCCGTGTCCAACACCTACCCCATCCCCCTAATCAAAGACTTATTGAGCAAAGTGTCGGAGGGGTCGATATTTACCAAACTAGACCTGAGGGACGCTTACTTTCGGGTCAGGATCAAGGAGGGGGATGAGTGGAAAACGACGTTCAATACACCCATGGGACAGTTCAAATACCTAGTAATGCCTTTCGGTTTGCAGGGGTCCCCCGGGGTATTCATGAATTTTATAAATGAAGTGTTGCGGGAATATCTGTACAAGGGGGTGGTGGTATACCTGGATGACATCATTATCTACTCAAAAGCTAGAGTCTCATGTACCCCTGGTGCGAAAGGTGCTAACGACCCTGTATCAGCACAAACTGTATGCAAAATTATCAAAATGTGAGTTCCACCAGGCAGAACTCGATTACTTGGGGTTTCGGGTGTCCGGGAAGGTATTAGCGATGGACCCAGCCAAAATCCAAGCGGTTTTAGACTGGGAACCCCCGAGGACCTGCAGACAGCTCCAATCTTTCCTTGGGTTCGCAAATTTTTATAGGGGGTTCATACAGGGGTTCGCCCAAGTGATGCTGCCCTTGACTGACCTCCTGAAAACAAAGGGGAAGGGGCCGGAAGCCAAAAAAACGGGGGCAAGGCTATCATGGACCCCTAGTTGCCAAGCTGCATTTGATGAACTTAAGAGACTATTCACCAGTGAACCCGTGTTGACCCATCCAAATGAGCTAAAGCCCTTTGTGGTTCAATGTGATGCCTCCGACGTGGCCGTAGGAGCCATATTAATGCAGAAAGATGAGGAGGGGAGGCTCCGGCCCTGTGCCTACATTTCGCGCAAGTTCTCTAATGAGCAGCGCAACTGGTCGGTCTGGGACAAGGAGGCGTTCGCTGTAACTTATGCCTTGAAAACTTGGCGGTCCTGGTTAGAGGGGGCCAAGGTGCCGTTTGAAAACTGGACTGATCACAAGAACCTAGAAGCCCTAATGGGCCAGAGGAAACTGACCGCCAAACAAATCCGGTGGGCGGGGTTCTTTGCCAAATTTGACTTTGTGCTCAAACACATTCCGGGCTCCAAGAACTTCCTAACCAACGCTCTCTCACACTTGCCCCAGCACGAGAGCCAGAGGAAGGAAATCATAGACTTGCTCATCCCTCCTTCCGCAGTGGCTGGGGGGGTGACCACCCGCTCCGAGAAAAAAATAGGGCAACCAGAGCCGTGGGGGGGGGGAACAAGCTCATCGAAGAAACAGAAAAGGAGGGAGAGGGGAGGCCAGAAGGTATTCTGAAGGGAGAGGGGGGATTTTGGTACTATGAGGGGAAATTCTATGTGCCAAAGTCCCTCCGAGCAGAGGTCCTACAGCATTGCCACTGCAGCAAATTGGCCGGTCACTTTGGCTATGTAAAAACCCTGCATTTAGTAAATCGCCAATTCTGGTGGCCGCAAATGAAAAAAAGACATTTCTGAATTTGTGAGTTCGTGCCCCATCTGTGTAATGGCCAAACGAAGGGAGGGGGGGAACCCCCAGGACTACTACATCCGATCCCCACCGCAAACCGGCCCTGGTTCGTGGTATCGATGGACTTTATAGTAGAACTCTCAGCCTCTCAGGGAAAAACGGTAGTGCTAGTAGTAGTGGACACCTTCTCTAAGCAGGCGCATTTTATTCCCTGTAAACAACTACCGACAGCTAAGAAACTAGCCTACTTGTTTTTCCATCACGTGGTCAGGCTCCACTCATTCCCCGACAAGGTCATTGGCAACCGCGGGCCACAGTTCATTGCCAACTTCTGGCTGGAGTTTTGCAAAATGGCAGGGATAGAACAAGGACTGAGTTCCGCCTACCACCCCCAGATGGACGGACAGATGGAGCGTGTAAACAGTCTTCTAGAGCAGTACCTAAGATGCTATATCAACTATCAGCAGTCCAACTGGGTAGAGCTGCTCCCATTCGCAGAGTACGGCTACAACAATAGCTTGCACAGTTCAACCAAAGCCTCGCCATTCCAGATTGTAAAGGAAGGAATGTATCCAGATTGTATGAAGGAAAGCTGTTCCCGCTGCTACCCAGTCCCGATGTAGCAGTGCCACCTAGCTCTTGCCAACAATGGTGGGAAAAAGTAAAGAAAGGCTGGGCGATCATCCAGGAAAATTTGGAAATGGCAAAAAGGGACTATAAAGCCTATTTTGACAAGAAGCGCTTCCCCGAATGGGACTTCAAGGAAGGGGAGAGTGTGTTCTTGTCCACTAAAAACCTTCCTTTACCACAGACTTGCAAGAAACTAGCGTATAAATTCCTAGGTCCATTTAAAATCAAAAGGGTGATAAACAGAGTGACAGTAGAATTGGACCTTCCTAAGATGTTTAGTAAGATTCACCCTGTTTTTCATTGCAGTCTTCTTCACAAGGATTCTGGAATTACATCTTGGCACCCCTGTCCCCCAGAGCCCCCACCTATTCAAGTGAAGGGTCAGAGTCATCATGAGGTGCAGGAGGTGCTGGACTCTAGGGTCCAAAGGGGGGTGTTATACTATCTGATTCATTGGAAATACTTCCCTACCAGTTGTGATGAATGGGTTAAATCAACTGACCTGAGAGCTCCCTCTCTGTTGAAGAAATTTTACCTACTGCACCCAGACAAACCCCGAGCAAGAGCTTAGGGGGGGGCAGTATGTCAGACATTGGAAAGTATTACTGTGTCATTATGCTGAATATTCTGTGACTTGTTCCTTCACATGACTAACTCCATTTTGAACTCCTATCGCTAACTATAAAGCAGAAGACCTTGCATATCAAACGGCCTTAGAAATGTTACTAACCCGTGCTGTGAATTCCTCTGCATAACACTAACAAAGCAATAGCTCTTTGAAGATAGCAAGCCTCAAGGAGAGCCAGCAGGGCTCCTCTATGAGAAAGCGAGCCGCAAGCGATAAGAAGTAGGGAAAGTGTTACTTGCAACATTAGAGTGTGAGAATGTAGGATTGTTTATGAATGCTTTGATGTAAGGCCTTAAAACCCATGTATGTTTCAATGTTTGCTATCAGTTCCAATGACTGCCTATTCAGAACTTTGAGATACCAAATAAACGCCACTACTTTTGCAACAAAAGATGGTCCGTTTACTTTGAGCTCCAACATCTGACAACTACAAACTTGACCCATATGGTTTTTTCCAAACCTCAGATTCAGTGGGAGCTCACAGGAGCACAGCTCCTGAACCTTTCTGAGAGTTCCACCTCCTCCCACCTTGTCTATGGAATAGTAGGTGCAGCTGCATCACAATCCCTGGATGAGCTCCACCACCTATTTTTCTACAAAATGACCTCTGGGTTTTTCCCTATGCATATCTCATGATTCTTATTGCAGCCTTGTGATGGGGTGGCAGTGCTGTCCTTAATTCCTTTTTTACCAGTGGAAAAGCTGGTAAACTCCAATCCAGTGAAATAAAGGGTGCAATACTATGTACATGTACTTGGCTGTGAACAGACTGTCATTTTGTAGAAAAATAGGTGGTGGAGCACATTAGCATAACTAATTACCATATGCCACCTCCCCCCCATCAGCCAAAAGCAACCCAATGCAAAAAAGGAGAGTCCTGGGTGAGTGAGGCCTGCTTGGGCTGGCTAGAGATCCAGCTAGCCCAAGCAGGCCTCACTGACCTGGGGCTCTCCTTGGCTGCCCCCTGCCAAAAGTCAAAAGGCCAGCAAGCCACCCACCACCCAAAATCATATAAGAAGTGGAGAAAGGGTGGCATGGGCTTCTCCAGGGGTTATTGAGGGCTGCTGGGGGCATGGCAAAGCCCCTGCTGGCTGACTGGCTGCCCGCTCTCCTAATCCAGGGATTGTTATGCAGCTGCACCTACTATTCAATAGACAAGGTAGGCAGATGTGGAGGAGGAAGGGGGCCATCAGAAAGGTTCAGGAGCTCTGCTCCTGTGAATTCCTGCTGAATTCAAGGCCTGACTGAGAGTCAATTGAACATTTGAGTCACCACATATAGTATAAAATATTTTACTCCATAAGTCTTAGCCGCCCTGAGCCTGTCTCGGTGGGGAGGGTAGAATAAAAATCTAATAAAAAATATAAATAAATAAACTAATTTACTAAAAGTCATATAAGTATAAATCATTACATTTTATGAATATCATTTTGACTTGTTTCCATTATGTGCTGGTTTGTAAAATGAAGCCTCATCAGCATGAATCTCCATTGGAGTCTGTGTATACTGATTAGCATTCAATTAATAAATCTAATAAAACAAGTCTTATCAGGAAGTAATTGACTATAACAAATGTTCTAAGAAGACAACATTCGCTAACAGTCTAGTAATTATCTAGTGGCTTATCATTAGCACTTCTCATTGCCAGAATTAATAAGAAATATGACAAGGAAAGGATTTCTATTGACTATCATAAACAACTTTAATCCAGTTGGGTAGCCCTGTTGGTCTGAAGCAGCAGAACAGTTCATTTATTGTAATTAGCCATTGGCTGTTACAAGTCTGCAAAAGTCTCAGGAAAAGGCAAACTAGAAGTTAATGAACATACAAAATATCATGTAAGGAAAAAGGGTATATCAACAAATGCAATACAATAACAATAGAGATATGCACATAAATCTACAAGTAATCCCTTCATATTGCCACCTTGGTATGTATTTTCTTTACTGCAAGGGCAAAGACTGAAAGTTTCTGGGAGATGTAAGCATCAATGTCGGAACAGAGTCCAATGGCACCTTTAAGACTAGCAGAGCTTTATTCAGGGTTTGAGATTTTGTGTGCATACACACTCCCTCAGACAGAAGTGTGTGCATGCCCACAAAAGCTCACACCCTAAATAGAACTTTGTTGATATTAAAGGTGCCATTGGACTATAACTTTATTCTGCAAACAAGTTAAGTTGTTGTTATTTGCACTAGGTATTTGGAAGGTATGTTGAAGACCAAGTGATATATACTGTATGTTTGGTGAAAATAAGTCAAGCTTGCAATAATTAATGCCAATCACTTTTTAATTTGGCAAATTATGAAAAGTTCAGATGTTCACTGTTATCAGTTGCATAAAATAAGTAGCACAGCATGGAACCGCTAAAGAGGGGTCAGGGAACCCAGAGAAATTCTTTCAGGAGTACGCATTCATTTTTCCTCTAACTGGCGGAGCTTGTTTAAGCTTTTCTATCATAGCCTATATCTGCCTTCATCTATTGTGCCTTGCTCATGCAGAGAGAGCAAAAGAAAGGAGAAGAGATGCTGCCCATAATATTGATTGTGCTGTGGGAGGCGGCCGCCATCAGGCAGGTTTCGACCCAGAGCAAGGGGAGTCTAGTCATGCATGCCCCAGTGAGACAGACGTACCCGCCAGTGGTGACGCCACCAGTGCCAATGAGCCTGCAGACGGCACCGGTGACAGCAACGTCACCTTCCCCAAACAGCGCCCAGTTCTGGGAGCGCGATGGGAGATCTCCTCCCCTCCAAGAGGCCGCTAAATTGCTTTCCTATGGTCACACTCCTATTTATCCTTTTTATGAGCCATTGAAATATATCTCCAAGGTAGCTAATTTGTCCCAATGTTGGTTGTGTGCTCATACCCATGAAGCCAGAGGTGCCCTAAGCTGGGAGCCCCTCCATGGCCCGGATTGGATAATGTCATTTTCTAGTTCTCCAGATGTGCACATCGGGTTTCAAACCTCAGGTCAGCGTGTCTTCCAGGGAACCAACGGGAGCATGACCTTTTGTAACCCTCATGATAGTTTCCAAGTGAAAAATGCAAGTGGCTTTATGTTTAATTTGCACCCAATGGTTGCTAAACACATAACCATTACCCTTGGTGTATAATAGGCAGTGGTTCTGGTCCTGATGTAGGATATTTGAGAGCAGAGGATTGTGAATATATTCTATACCTGGATCAGAGTAAAGCTGGGTGGCCAACAAATGGTTCAAAGTATCTGGCACCAAGTGCAAGCAGAGTGATTCATGGGAAAATTGCACAGGAGAGAATACTGGAAAAGCCAAGTGGAATGGCACGCAGATCTATCTTAATTGTTCAGTGACAGCTGAATACCATGGGCCTGGTGTGGGTGACAAATAGTGACCGTCCTACATGGAAAGGTTATTACGCCTCCATCTGGTTTAGCAGTCTGGCGTACCTGCAAGTTTGTAACACATCTGCTCGCCCCAAAACGCTAGCCCTGTTTGAATACGGGTGCAATGACTCTTATACCCGAGTGGATGGAATATACATAGCCCTGCCAGGTGTCTATTGGGTTTGCAGAACTACGGGCTATAAGTATTTGCCCATGTTCTGGAAAGGGATGTGCATGGTAGCCTACTTAACTGTTTCAGGTTATAAATGGGATGGCATCATGGCATGACATCAACAGACCTAGGGTGTTTTCGCACTCACGTTTTACTGGCGCCACGACCCTCCTCACGCCAGCGAATCTGCATGGATTTCGCACCAGAAGCGCCGGCGCACCCAGAAGCGCCGGCTACTTCCGTCGCTAAGCCAGCGCAAACGGAAATCGCAAAGATGCAGGAAAACGTTTGCGCTGGCTTAGCGACGGAAGTAGCCGGCGCTTCTGGGTGCGCCGGCGCTTCTGGTGCGAAATCCATGCAGATTCGCCGGCGTGAGGAGGGTCGTGGCGCCAGTAAAACGTGAGTGCGAAAACGGCCCTAGTTAATTTAACATTAAATTTCCAAAGCATCTCCCAGTCTTCTAGTGTAATATTATCCAAAAAATTTTGCCCATTGAACCATATAATCCTTTACAACTTCATCTTGTATCTTCATTTGAAGTAAATATGCATATAATTTAGAAATTAACTTTTCTTGTGGAACCAGCAGAATTTTATCAAATACATATTATTCTGTGTTAAAACCTATCATCTTGTCTTTGGCATATCTCGATTCAGTTCATTTTAATATCCATGTTTTCCAATTCTTCTTTAGTTTTCAATTGATTATCTTTTCCCAATAAGTCATCATACTTATAATTCTGGTTTGTTTTTAAAAGATTTGGGTGAGTGAATGCTTCTACTGGAGAGACCCATCTTGTAATTTTTTGATAGATTCTCGTCTTTAACCATGACCAGGTGTGGTATAAAGATTTTTGAAACCATTGGTTTTTAAAGTAAGAGTTTCCCTCAAGCCTTTGATACCACAAATATGCATGCCACCCCATAGTCAAATCATGTCCTTCTAATAACAGTTGTGTCTTATCATTCAGGAGTATCCAATCTCTTACCCATAACAGTGCAGATGCTTTATAATATAACTGCCAATCTGGCAAACCCAAGCCTGCTCTTAGTTTGGAGTCCTGCAGTGCTTTGAGTTTAATTCTAGGTTTTTTGCCTTGCCAGACATATTTAGCAATCATCCTGTTCAATTCCTGAAAAAATCCATTTAGAAATATTGGAATAGTCTGAAATAAAAACAATAATCTTGGTAAAATATTCATCTTTATTAAAGCTATTCTTCCCAGTAATTATAAATTTAAGTCATATCATTTTTCCAAGTCTTTTTTAATTTCTTTGAGTAGGTTGTCATAGTTGTCTGCTTTTAAACTGCTACATTTATTTGAAATGATGATGCCTAAATATTTTTTTTTTCATACAAAAATTCTGATTTCTGTTGAAAGGACTGAATTTGTTCCATCATCATATTCTTTGTTAAAAATGTTGTTTTTTGATAGTTAATCTTTAATCCTGCATGTTGGCCGAATTGTTTGATCTTGTTTATAAGATAGTCAATTGAATCCATTGGTTGTTCTAATATGAAGACTAAATCATCTGCAAAGGCTCTAAGTTTGTATTGTTCATTTTTTGATAACAGCTCCCTTTTTATTTGAATCTTTCCTTATTTGGTTATTTAACATCTCTAGAGATAAGATGAAGAGTAGGGGTGACAATGGACAGCCTTGTCATGTACCTTTTTGAATTTTAATAACGTCTGTTAGTTCGCCATTCACTGTCACTCTTGCATTTTATAAAGAATATATTGCTTTTACTACTCTCAAGAAATTTTCGCCACACTCCATGCCTTTCAGTTGTTGTAACATAAAGTACGAAGAAATATTATCAAAAGCTTTCTCAGCATCCAAACAGATTAGAGCCAGTTGTTTCTCTGGATGTCTGTCATAATATTCCAAAATGTTGCAAACCGTCCGTACATTGTCTTTTAAATATCTTTTAGGAAGAAATCCTGCTTGATCATAATGAATTATAGATTGTAGAACTTTCTTCAATTATTGTGCCAATATTGCGGCAAAAATGTATTAATCCACATTTAAAAGAGAGATTGGACGATAGTTTTTAATATCTTTCAGGTCATTGCTTTCTTTTGGAATCAAAGATATTTTCGCTTCTTGCCATGAAGTTGGTATTTGACATTCTTCTTGAATGCTTTCTATAAGATGCTTAAAAGGTAAAATCAAAGAATCTTCATAAGCTTTACAGAATTCTGCAGGTAGACCATCTGGACCAGGGGCTTTACCATTCTTTTGAGATGCCATTGCCTCTCCAAGTTTCCTCATTGTTATTGGCTCATTTAAAAATTTTTGTTGTTCCTCTGTAAATTTATTGAGGTTATTTTGTTTAATGTATTCTTCTAGCTCTATTTTCTGATTTTGCTTCTCCTCATATAATTTTTTATAAAACTGCTCCACAATTTGAGATATTTTTTGTTTTTGGGTTTCTTCTTCATTATTCTAATCTTTCAGTGACATAATTATTCTTTTAGCCTTTTCTTTTCTCATCCTATAAGCCAACCACCTTCCAGGTTTGTTGGCATGTTCAAAGAAATTTTGTCTCACATATCTCAGTTTAATCTCCATCTCTTCCATAAGAATTAAATTCAATTTATGTTGCATTTCTTTCACTTTTTTAAAAAAATCACCTTTTGTGAGTTGTTTCTTAAGATTCCTTTCAGCCTCTCCGGCTTGTGACATTAAATTTTGAAAATGTTCAGTTCTCTCTTTTCTTTTCGTACTGCTATATCTAATTGCAAGGCCCTTATAGTAAGCTTTAGCAGTGTCCCAGACTACCTGCATCTTTACTTCTTGTGTTATATTCTGTTTGAAGAAGTGTTGCATTTCAGCCTTAGATTCTTTAAGAATTTTTTCATCTTTCAAAATTGAGATGTTTAGATTCCATACTTTTCTCTTCCATAGACCTTTTAACTTTACCGTTACAAGACTATGATCTGAAATGACTCTTGTTTGAATTTCTGTGTCCACTAAATCTTTAATCAAACTAGCCGAAAGCCAACACAAATCAATTCTTGACCTAGTTTGGTGTCTGGCAGAATAGTAGGTAAAATCTTTAGAGTTAGGATACTTGTTCTCCATGCATCTACCAAATCCATTTCTTCTGCTAGTTTCCAAAAGCTTACTGGCAACTGAGAACCTTTCCATTTCATCTGTTTATGCATTTTTTTATTCAATTTTCTATCCAGAACTGCATTAAAGTCTCCTATTAGACAATATTCTGTGTATTCCAAATTTATTAATTTAGAGCGCAAGACTTGATAAAATTTCTCTTGATAATCATTTGGGGCATGGATATTTGCCAATAAGACTTCCATCTTCAGAAGCAAATTTCAATTGTGGACTGAATTTATCTTTAATATACATTGCAACTTCCCTTTTCTTCTTATTGTTGTCTGTTGCTGTAAATAGGTTACCTAGTTTTTTGTTTTTCAAGAGATGTTGATCTTTCGTTAAAATATGAGTTTCTTGTAAACAAATTATATCCATTTCCAATGTTGCCAAATATCTAAATGTCTTTCTCCTTTTTGCAGGAGAATTGAGTCCGTTTACATTAATTGAAACTATTGAGGCCATTATGGATTTGAATTATCATTACCTTTTTTATCTTTTTTGGAGTGTTGCCTTGTATGATATCTCTGTGGTTCATTAGGATTTTCTTCCCCAGAAACTTCACCCTCCTCCTCTTCTTCATCAATTCTATGGCACAGTCAGTGTCTTGATGGGGGGGAAGCTCATTAGCTTCTTCTTCACTGAATACCTGTTTTAATTCTCACCTCTTCTAAGGTGAGGCATAGTTTTTCATTCAAGGGCCCCACTCCACGTTCCATTGTTGAGGTTCGCACACTCCATCTCTAAAGTCTATGATCTGGTCCCCCCACTTTATATTGAGTTCACATTTGGCCAACCAGCCCACTCCCAGGACAATGTCAATGTCAAATGATGATGAAGGGGCCACAACTGAAATTTCTCTGTCCCAGTGGTCTTCTATCCCTACGGGCACCCCTTGTGTTTGTTCCGTGCATGGTTCCCCCTTCATTACTCCCAATCCATCTGTTCGAATTGTATGGGGTGTTGCAGTGGACTCATAGGGAGTCCGAGAACTTCCACTAGTTTGGGTGTAATTATGTCTCTGGTGCATCCAGAATCTAGTAGTGCTCAGGCATGTATAAAACGTTTAAGTATAGGGTTCAGTAAAGTCAGTGGGATGAAAAACAAAGTCCCTGTAATTCTCACCCTCAGTGGCGCCGTTAATTCCACGACCTGCTGCTCGGCACCTCTCAGTGCAGGTTGCACCTGTTTTCCGCCAGCTCATCTTCCCAGGCTCTTCCCTATTTTGTCGATAACGATGATCTCCTCTTCCCATGGAATTGCAGACGCTGAGCTGCCCTTAGCTGGTTATTGTCACTTTGGGTGCGCTGGTCTTTGGGGTGGGGGTGGGGGCTCGAGGCTGCTCTGGACAATTGGCCACCATGTGGTTGGGAATGCCACACCAAAAGCAGCACCTAGGGGTGGTTGGTTTAGTTGTTCCCCAGACTGACCTGCTTTCTGCCCTTCTGCTTTTGCCCCTGGCCGAGACTCACATCCCCCCTTACCCCCTTACTGCTGTTGATACTGGAGAGCCACTCTCTTCATATTGGTTTCCACTTCTTCCGCCAGTTGCATCCACCCTTCCAGTGTGGTAGGGTGAGCCTGTTGGTGGGCTCGATCCAGTACGCTGGCATTCAGGCCTCTCTGGAACTGCTCGATCTTCACCTGCTCATTCCACCCTCGAACCTTGGCTGCGTTGGCCTGAAATTCTGCTGCGTACCCTCTCACAGCTTTGGACCCCTGTTGTAGGTCTCTCAGGGTAATCAGCGCTCGGATCTCTTGCAAGGGATCTTCGTATTGCATCAGTAGTGCCTGCAGGAACTCCGCTACTGTATCTAGTTCAGGGCTTCTGGTTTCGTACAGGCTCAGGTACCATCTCTTGGTGACCCCCTTCAGTTTGGAGCCTAAGTAATTTAGTCTGCTGAATTCATCGCGGAAGGTATGCCCCCAGTAGAATATGAAGCTGTTAGCTTATATTGAAAAGCACTCCACCTCTTCAAGGTCTCTGTCAAAGGTGGCATCCAGCTCGCGGCCTTGGCCATAATCCCTCGGTGGTGGCAGCAGCTGAGGTTGCTGGGGCAGTTGCAGTGGCAGTGGTGGTGGGGGGTTGTGGTGGCTGCCCCCCTCTCTGCACTGGGGGTTGCAGTGCCCGGTCTAGTTGCCTTCTCACTTCTTGGGCCATGAATGCATTGTTGGTTCTTCTCTTACACCTCTAGCTATCTCTGCTATTTCTAACCTCACCGTTTGGAGGAAGTCCTGTGGGTCAGGGTTTTGTTCTTCCTCCTCCTCCTCATCTGGGATCAGATTGGGGCCTCGTTCTTCCTGACTATCTCCTCTGCTCGCCGAGATGCCTTGGTCACTGTCATTTCCCACCCATGTGCGTAGGAGGGGCAGCGCTAAGATCACCTCTCTCTGAGTGGGTGCTTCATCCATTAGGCTAGTGGACCTTCTGGGGATCCAATCCGTTGGAGTTAAGAATAGTCGCCATATGTTCAGCGGAGACCCTTGTCCTGCCGGCCTGCTGGCATCAAGTACACGCCACGAAGGTTGTCTCGGGGCTGTGTCAGGTCCTTGATCCTCACCAATCAGTTGTTCTGGATTTTCGGGGGCTTCTCCATTATCTGGAGCTCTCTCCACCATTGGGGTAGAAAGTTTCCAATTCGGTTACGTCCCCAAGTGGGATTACTCCCAAAATGTCAAGCACCGATATTTCTCAATAAGTAGTCTTTTGTTTTAAATCAAAGCTGTTTTATTGTTAGAAATTTAGGAGCTGTACCAAGGACACAAGCCTTGGGTGTAATGACGTACACACAGTTACACAGTTGCTATATAGGATATCATCAAAGGTGACCATACAGATACATGCTTGAGTCACGGGTTCAAAGGTTTCTAAAGCACTATCTATTTTATTACTAAGGAATTTAGGCTATTGGAAACATCAACCATTCTCACACTATTCTGGTAGAAGATAAGAGTTGTCTGTGTGAACCTGTGGGAGAGGTGACTTGAAAGTAATACTAGCATGGCTGTAGTATAAACATCCTTGGGCCAGATGGATTTATTACTTGCCCAATAGTTGTAAATAAGGAGATAGCAGAGGATAGCTGGTGACCTGCTCTTTCTCTATAAGAAAAACATGTTACAGAAATAAGCACGCTTGACAACAGCAAGGCATTCCAGAAACTATTGCCTGATCACAACTCAGAATCTTTTGCCTCCCACTGGCTGACTCCCCTGCCCCCGCCGACTCAGGACCAAGAATGATGAACAAACTGCCAAAAGCAGTCTTACCTCAGAGAGAGGTACCTTAAATTTCTCCCGCCATCTCCGTGAGCGAATTCAGGGCAGCTATTTACAATTTAAAAACCAATAAACTACAGTTACAATTTTTAAAACGATTATGTGGTGCTGTACCATGTCAATATAAGCGAGTTCTTCTTTTCTGATGATGATCGTGTAGTATCGTAATGATGTGGGGTGGCAGTCCTCTCCCGGTTAGATATTAAAGGCCTGCTGGAACAGTTCAGTTTTGCAGGCCCTGCGGAAAGTAGAGAGATCTTGCAGGGCCCTTATGGCCTCCGGGAGAGCATTCCACATTTCTGGTGCTGGCACCAAGAAGGCCCTAGCCCATGTAGAGCATAGCTTAGCCTCCTTTGGTCCAGGGTCGGACAGTAGATTTTGTGTTCCTGAACACAGTGCTCTCTGGGAAACATACGGAGAAAGGCAGTCCCATAGATAGGCAGGCCCCTGACCATAAAGGGCTTTAAAGGTCAATACCAACACCTTGAAACGGACTTGGAACACAATAGGTAGCCAGTGCAGCTCTTTTATCACTAGCTGAATGAGCTCCCATCGGGGGAGTCCCATTAACAGCCGTGCCACAGCGTTCTGCACTAGCTGTAGTTTCCGAGTCAGGGTCAAGGGTACATAAGAACATAAGAGAAGCCATGTTGGATCAGGCCGATGGCCCACCCAGTCCAACACTCTGTGTCACACAGCGGCAAAAAAATTTATATATACACATACACTGTGGCTAATAGCCACTGATGGACCTCTGCTCCATATTTTTATCTAAACCCCTCTTGAAGGTGGCTATACTTGTGGCCGCCACCACCTCCTGTGGCAGGGTAGCCCCATGTAGAGCATTACAGTGATCTGTTCTCAAGGTGACTGTAGCATGGATCACCATTGCTAAGTCATCATGCTCCAAGAAAGTGGCCAACTTCTGCACCCACCGAAGATGAAAAAAGGCAGATCTAGTAGTGGCTGCTACCTGGGCCTCCAGGAGCACATCAAAGCTCTTGACCTTAGGAGCCGGTATCAGTGGCACCCTGTCAAGAGCCAGCAGAGGGATTTTCCCTTCTGACCACCCCGGCTCAGATAGAGAACCTCCGTCTTCGTCGGATTCAGCTTCAACCGATTCAGCCTGAGCCAAGATGCTACGGCTTAAAAAGCCAGGTCTAGATTTTCCAGGGTACAGTCAGACTGGCCATCCATCAATAGGTAGAGCTGGGTGTCATCTGCATACCTCCTGAACATCTGGGCAAGGGGGCGCATATAGATGTTGAATAACATCGGAGACAGAACTGCACCCTGTGGCACACCGCATATAAGTGGGTGCCTTTGGCATGATTCCTCCCCTATCCCTGACCTTGGAGAAAGAGATTCCTCCCCTTTGTCCCTGACCTTGGAGAAAGGAGGCCAAGCACTGTAAGACAGACCCTGAATCCTCACATTGGCAAGGCTGCTAGTCAGTAGCTGACAGACCTAATAATGTGGCTGACAGATCTAATAAAACAGCACTGCTGAACCGCCCCGATCCACATGAGGTCATCTATGAGGGCGACAAGAACCGTCTCCGTCCTGTGACCTGGTCAAAAGCTGGACTGGAATTGATCCAGTGTGGAAGTGTCATCCAGGAATCTCTGTAGCTGAGTTGCCACCGTTCGCTCTATAACCTTACCCAAAAAGAGAAGGTTTGATACCGGCCAATAATTTGCCAATACAGCCGGATCTGCAGATGGTTTTTTCAAGAGGGGAAAGACCACAGCCTCTTTAAGAGGTGTGGGAAAGCCCTTCTATGAGGGATCTGTTGACAATACCCTGTAGTGGCTCACATAGCGATGCCTGGCTAGCTTTTATAAGCCAGGATGGGCATGGGTCCAATCCACAGGTCGTAGGGTGTACAGCAAAAAGGATCCTGTTGACCTCCTCAAGGCTGAGTGGAGTGAAGGAATCTAGAAATGGACCAGAAGACATGCTTGGTGCCTCGAGTTCTTTCACTGTATCAATTATGGCGGGAAGGTTGTGTTGGAGCGACTAGACCTTATCTGCAAAAAAAACTTGCAAAAGCCTCACAGCCAATTTCCAATTCTCTAATGTTTGGTTTACCTTGCATTAAGATTGTTATTATATGAAATAATTGTGCTGGGTGCGAGGTCACAGACACAATCCAGGACGCAAAGTAAGTCTTCTTTGTGGCCCTGACTGCCATCTCATAGGTCTGCATAAATGATCTATAAGTTGTTTTCATAGCTTCATCATGAGCGTGTTGCCATTGTCTCTCTAGTTGTCTTAATCACCGTTTCATTGATCACAGCTCCGGGGTATACCACGGAGCGGATCGTGAACGAGGATGAAGATGAAGAGAACGTCAGGGAGTGATCTCATTGATGGCTGTAGAGAGCTGGCTATTCTAGATCTCCACCAACACATCCAACGAGTCACCAGAGGGCCAGGGATCTTGCAAAGCCATTTGAAGCCACAGAGGGCCCATCTGGCTTCGTGGGCAAGCCAAAACTTGCTCACCGCCTAAACAGGTTAAGGGTGGAGTATCCACATGGGCCTTCAGGGCATAGTGGTCAGACCATGGCACTGCCTCGGCAGAAATCTGATCCACTGATACTCCAGTCGCAAAGAACAGGTCCAACATGTGCCCAGCCCGATGTGTGGGGTGTTGTTATATATTGGGACAGTCCCAGTGCTGCCATGGAAGACACTAGGTCTGTTGCCCGAGTGGAAGCCACGTCCTCAGCATGGACATTGAAGTCACCCAGGACTATAAACAAAATTTTGGACTGTATCAACAGAAGTATAGTGTCCAGATCACATGATGTGATGGTATCGCTTTACTCTGCTCTGGTAAGCTCTGGTAAGCTCTGGTAAACTCTGGTAAGCTCTGGTAAGCTCTGGTAAACTCTGGTAAGCTCTGGTAAGCTCTGGTATTGTGTTCAGTTTTGGGCACCGCATTTTAAGAAGGATATAGACAAGCTGGAACAGGTCCAGAGGAGGGCGACAAAGATGGTGAGGGGTCTGGAGACCAAGTTAAAAGGAGCTGGGGATGTTTAGCCCAGAGAGGAGGCGGCTGAGAGGTGATATGATCACCATCTTCAAGTACTTGAAGGGCTGTCATATAGAGGATGGTGTGGAATTGTTTTCTGTGGCCCCGGAAAGTAGGACCAGAACCAATGGGTCGAAATTAAATCAAAATTAAATCATTAGGAAGAACTTCCTGACCGTTAGAGCAATTCCTCAGTGGAATAGGCTTCCTCAAGAGGTGGTGGGCTCTCCTTCCTTGGAGGTTTTTAAACAAAGGGTAGATGGACATGTGACAGCAATGAAGATCCTGTGAATTTAGGGGGAAATGTTTGTGAGTTTCCTGCATTGTGCAGGGGGTTGGTCTAGATGACCCTGGAGGACCCTTCCAACTCTATGATTCTATGATTCTATAAGCCGAGGATGCTCCAATGCTGAGCCTGCTACGGCCTCCATCAGGGATGGTAAGGCACTGGCCGGTGCGTTAAGCGGATGGTACACCAGCCAGATTGCCAAACTCTCCCCAACATCCCACATCACGCCAGCACACTCTATGCCCATGATCTTTGGAGGCGGAAGCACCCTGAAGGAGCAATCCTCCCGTATGAAAAAGGCCACCCCTCCCCCCCCCCCGCCTGCTAGTCCATGCCTAGTGAAGAACAGAGAACCCAGGCAGAGCTATTTGGGAGAGAGCTATCATCTCTCCGTCCCACACCCAGGTCTCCGGCATGCAAGCCAGGTCCATGTGCTGCCTAATTAGGAAATCCTGCAGGACTGAGGTTTTATTATTTATGGACCTGGCATTGCACATTACCAGGGATGGAGGCAAATATTTCCACTTGGCCCCCAGACCTGCTATCCTTGGGATGGGATGCAGCCTCCTGTGTCTCAGTCAGGACCAGATCTACATGCTTTTTTTTGGGGGGGGGGACAAAATTGAAAAATGGTGCCCCCTTATGGGCCATTCTATCTTATGGTCCCATAGGATACAATGGAATCCATACCCAATTTGGCGCCCCCCTTCTGTTGGCGCCTATGGCAAGCACCCCTCTCTGCCCCCCCTAGTTCCGGCCCTGTTCTCAGTCTCCTTCCTTTCCAACTTTAACTGCTTCCACCGCTGTACTTTCCCCTCCCCAGGAGCACTGGAATTCCCTGACCAGACATCTCTTGCTGATGGTCTTCCTACTACTAATAATTTTATCCTAGCCAATTAACTTAAAAACCCTTTCCCCCCACACACAATCCATCTAATTATTGGCAAAATTTATATATCAATTCATTTAGCAGATAAAATATCCAATTAGGTCCAAATACCATCAAATTTCTAAAAACCTCAAGATGAGCAATAGGCACTGCAGTGTACCATAGCAGATAATTCACTGATTGGAGGGCAGGTTTTAAAGAGCTAGTGTTCTTAAGGCAACAAACCTCTTCCATCCTATCAACAGATGGCCTGCCAATATGGGCAGCCTCTGAAGGGAGCTTAATTCCTTTCTTTCCTGACTCTTTCCTCACTCCCTGTCTCCCTCCTCCCCTCACCTTCATCCCACGATGGTTGGCTGAGGAGATAGGGTTGCCAACTCCAGGTTGGGAAATTCCTGGAGATTTGAAGGGTGGAGCCTGGAGAGGATTGGGTGTGAGGAAGGGTGGGGCCTCAAACAAGGCCACCCTTCAAACCAGTCATTTCCTCCTGAGGAACCACTGTTGACAGTCTCCAGGTGATAGCTGGAGAGCACTTAGAATTACAGCTGCTCTCCAGATGGCAGAGATCCACTGTTCTTGAGGTTTGGGAGGGGGGGGGTGAATGCCTTCACTTGGTTGGTTGTGAAGACAGCAAGGGTGGGTGGGGCACTCAACCGGAGCCTCCTTCTAGATTCCATTGTATTTTTCTTCACAACGGGCCTTACTCCTAGTTGTTAACATAATCACCATGTTTTCCATCTCTTCTGAGCCTTTTAAGGGATCTGTGTGATTGTTTCAGTGTTAAAAGCACATTTGATCAACTTTTTAAAATATATTTACTAATTGGAGGCTACCAGTGTCCTTTCTTTTCCTCACAACCTGAAATGCAACCTGATGCCAGTATAATCAAGCATCATATTCCATTCTGATTGGTATTTAACACAGGGTACAGACAGGAGGCCTGAAAATGGGGATGTGCAGCTAAAAAAAACAAACCCTCAGTATTTCTCTCCAGCTCCAGATAACAGTGAGCCCAAAAAAATAAAAATAAAAAAATACTGGTAGTTCTGGTTTTCTGGGTTCCAAATAATGATATCAGGATCACACATCCCCCTTTTCAGGCTACTAGCATTTTTCAACTCTGTTATTACCCATGAGAATTCTTCTGAGAGGATGGAGGGGCTGTTTTGAAAGCTACTGCCACCAAAACTGCAGTGGAGCTGCTGGTGCCTGTCATTTAGATAATCACCAGATTCCAAGTGAATTGGACCAAGAATTCCTGTTCTATGGTCCCCTAACAGAAAAAATGCAAAACCAGAGAATAACCTCCCAGGTACAACACAAGAATCACCCAAGCAAAACAAAATATGAACACTATTACAAGTCTAGCAAATATAAAATCAGAGAATCCAACCAAAGTGCAACCTGAGGATCTACAGCAATGTAAAACCTGAGAATAATTGCCAGTGTACAACCTGAGAATCACTGTAATGTCAAACTCAGTTGAAATTAAATCAAAAGAGTTTTTGACTAAGCATTAGGAAAAACTTTCTGACAGAATGGTTCTTCAGCGGAACAGGCTTCCTCAGGAGTGGAACAGGCTCTCCTTCCTTGGAGATTTTTAAACAGAGGCTTGATGGCCATCCGACAGCAATGTTGACTCTATGAACTTAGGCAGATCATGAGAAGGAGGACAGGAATTGTTGCATCAGTTCTTAATTTTCATGGCCCTTCCTTACAAGCCCAAGGAAATATTGTTTGTCAGTTTGGGGTCAGGCATCAATTTTTCTCCAGGACAGTTTGGCCAGAGATCCTGGAGGTTTTGTGTTTAGTTTTTTTGCCATCTTCTGGGCATGGAGCAGGGGTCACAGGGGGTGTGTGTGGGGGGGGAGGTACTTGTGAATTTCCTGTATTGTGCAGGGGGTTGGACTAGATGGCCCTAGAGGTACCTTCCAACTCTATGATTCTTTTCAATTATTTTTGACATGCCACTGATGCACTACTGTGTGGATGACTGGTGGGTAGGGGCATTTCTGTTTCATTAAAAAATGTGTTTTACAGCGGCATAAACTAAGCAGGATATTTTGTGTTTTGTTCTTATGTGGAAAAGGGAAATTTTCTAGCTATCTTCTACCTATAAATACCTTTGGTCATTGCTGTTAGGATAAGCAAAAAATACACATTTCAACAGACCAGAAACATAAAACTAGAATTTAATAATAGCTGTTTGGTTTTGAATGTTAAAAAAGAAAAAAAATAGACATCAGTACTGATGTCTCTGTTCTGATTACACTTTTCATGGAAGTCAAAATCGTTTGATTTTCAAGTCTCAAGCCCATAGTTCCTATTCAAAACAACATTTGAAATAACATCTTTCAAACATATTCCCAATAAAACAGGTAACATATGAGGACTGCATTACCAGTTGTGAGAAGGCAAGCCTGGAAAAGCCTTCTGGTGATGCAGGGCAATAGCTGCCATGGGAGACTGTGGCAGGGAAAATGCGGGGCAGCACCATTTCTATGGAGATCCCTTTGCATTCATAGCTAGGGTGGCCATAATGTCTGAAGGCCAGCCAGGGACACTTTGGGGGGGGAGGTAGGGGTGTGCGCGCGCGAAGCGCGCCCGTGCCGCCGGAAACAGGAAGTGACGTCACTTCCGGTGACGTCACTTCCGGTGACATCATGCCACCTGCCGGAAGCAGGAAGTGACATCACTTCCTGTGACATCATTTCCCCCGCGCCACCTGCCGGAAGCAGGAAGTGACGTCACTTCCTGTGACATCATTTCCCCCGCGCCACCTGCCGGAAGCAGGAAGTGACATCACTTCCTTTGACAGCACTTCCTGTGATGTCATTTCCCCCAAATATTACCACCCCCAAAATATACAACTTTAAAAAAGAAGAGAAACTTCACGATGTTCCCTGCTAAAGAAAAAAAGGCTCCAACAGCAATCCCTCTTGAGTCAGATTCACAGGAAAACAATCCACTATCCTTGATACCTTCTTGTGCTCACAAACATTTCAACAAGACTGTCCACAATATCAAAGGGTCTTGATCAGCCTAGTAAAAGCAACAAAGCAACCCTTATCTACAATCAAACTGAGATCAGAACTAAAACCACCACTGCCAGTCTGTGCCCCGTAGCCCAGCCTGAAGGCAGGCGGATACAGGTCTAGAAAAGCAGGTCCTCCCCAAGCAGCACACAAAAAGAAAAAGGTGTCACCAAAATACTAAAAATTGCAAAAGAGAAAGGAAACCAAGTTCTCTTCATATTATTAAAGTGATGGAACGAGCTGTCAAGTCACAGCCAATTTGTTCCTTACCTTCTGTTGTGTGATGGAAGTGATCTACTGTTGTCTGTGGTTGTTAGTTTCCTGAATGGAGCTTATCTGGAAAAAAAAGAAACACACTGTCAGCAGTTTAAAATTACTTTGCATCTTGGCAGCTCTTCCAACACACCCAGGAGGTGGCTGCCTAGTGTCGTTTTTTTTTTTTGGGGTATCGCCATTAGCCCTAATCCCCAGTTTTGTTTTGTATTCCTTTTATAATTACTATTAAATTCTGGTCTTACATTAACATACGCCCGCACAGTGGAGCTTCTTGGACCTCGACTTCTCCCTGGACAAAGAACACGGCTGGTAGGATGGGACTTGCGTGCTGTGGGCCCAGGCGGTGGGCCCGCAGGTGTGGGCCATCCCGACTCCCACGCTGGACGAAGGGCTGTGGTGTGGAAGGAGCGACACAGGTTTCAGTCTTTCGCTTTTTTACTGAATTTATACTTCTCTGATTTCCCTGAAGCCTTGAGGATATCTTTCTTCTCCTTAATAAAGTGATAAAATTGATCACAATCCATATTAAAATTCAATCTGACTTGCAGCTCTGCTTTCACCAGGTCTATGCTACAACGATTCCTGGTGTCCGTCCAGTGAGCTGACATGAGGCTGAATACCCTCTCCACAAAAGCGTTTGAGCATGGGATACTCAGGATCTTGCTTACAAGAAGCAAGAGGTTTTCGCACTTCTGAGACCGAGTTCCCATCTCAGAGAATATGGCCACCCACTTTTTATCCACAGTGATTTCTGGGTCAACACAGGCCACTTGCTCATCCAGCAGGCTCTTGGCATCAGTGTATTCACTGTATAGGTGATCCAGGTTTATTATTTTCTCCATTTTCAGCTGCTCAGCAGCACACCGCAGGTGGTCATAAGTCACACTTTTTTTAAGAGAAAATGGTGTCAAAGCACACAGGTGATTTTTCTCAGAGAAATCAAACTTTTCTTCCAGATAGGTGGTGGTTCTTTCAAAGAACTTGAGGAAGTCCTGCTTCGCTTTCCTTGCCTTCGAAGGTGGCATTTTGCGCAGCGCCTTATCTGTCTCCGTTCCAAAAAAGGAGTCAGCTTCGCGTTGCTTAAGGCTGTTTAGCAACCTGAGCATGGTCTCAAACAATTCAGGTGCTGTCAGTGCATCCCGCTCCAGAATCAGTACAGTCTCCTCAATAGGCGTCAGAGTGGTCTGGAGAAACATCATGTAAGTTTGCGATGTACTGTAGTCCTTTTCTCCAGACTCATCGTCAATGTGGCGCCATATCAGAGTAGGACAGTGGTCCTCTCCCAGCTTTTGAAAGTACGCTTTAACGGCTGGCCAACACTTCAACATCTTGTTTATGGCAGGCAAGAAAGATAGCCATCTTGTGCGTACATGTCGAAGCAGGTGATCACCCTCCATCTCCAAAAAATCAAACATCTCCTGAAGTTCCTCTGAGCGTTTGGCAGAAACAGAAAAATGACCAAAAGCCTTCAGTATGAGAGACTCGATGTCGCAGGTGAGCATATCACATCCTTTTTTGGCAGCATTGTGCACAATGTGTGCAGGGCACCTGGCGGGCACGATGTCTTCACGGCCTCTACTCAGAAGTGTGTACACAGAATGGTATTTTCCAAAGTTTACATTCGCGCTGTCTGCTGAGTATGCAGACAGACGAGCTAAGTCCAGCTGGTATTTTGCCAAGACATCCAAAATCCTTCGTGTGACATTCTCAGCCGTTTCATTGGCATCTTCATAGAAATCAAGAAGACGATTTGAAATGCCGTCCTTCAAAGTGAAGTATTTAAGGCATAGGGGGAACATTTTCCTGTTGCCATGATTTGATGCGTCGCTGGAAACGCTGTAGAAACAATGTGCTGTGTCAAGATCTAACAGAATCAGTTCTACAGAGTAAGGTGCCAAGACATCGCTTATCAAAGCTGCACCCTTTGTTTTCCCAAGGGTCATCTTGGTCACAGTCTCGGAATCGGAAAATGCGGCTTTGCACAATTTGACACCGCAATCAAGAGACCGGTATGATAACGCATGCCTGTTATTGTGGTATGCCAAGGCTAGTTCAGCAGCCGAAATTCTGGCCTGAGCAGCGGTGTCTTTTTGGTAGGCGAAAAAAGTTGTGATGGATTTTGAAGTTCCAGCTTGGCTTGCCGCACTCCTGTGAGAGTCGGTGTCCTTATGAGCTTTCACATCATTCACTCCACCGTGACCAATTCCTATCTCCTTAGAACACATCGTGCAGAATGCTTTGTTCTTGTCCTTTGTCTCTTTTAGCCAGGGGTAGGTGTTTTTCCATTCAGGATTGAACACAACCAAACGTTTGGGCTTCTTTTTTGGTGGTTCCTGGGGCTGGTGACCTTTGCCACCCCCAGCACCTGATGCTGAAGCCATGGTCTGCTGTAAGGGCCTAGATGAAGAGGGCAGAAGAATCGTGATTAAGTCCTCGCCACTTCTGGAGGACGTGGGCCTTGGACTCCAAGCTGGGGAGAGAGGGCTTGTTCAGCCGGGGGCAGGATTAAACCCGTAGAGGCCCATAGGCAACTGAAATCTTGGGGTCTCCTCTCGCAAATTATCTCCAGTCCTAATGCATGGAGGCTGGGAGGGCAGCAAGCGGGGGGGGGGGAATGGGGGGTGAGGCAGCCTGGGGCATCTAAAGGCGTGGGGGCCCATAGGACGCTGCCTACTTGGCCTATGTGTTACTCCAGCCCTGCATGCAAGACTGCAATGAAGGGTATTGATGCAATAGGCATACACACACGTGTAATGGCAGTGTTTGTGCAATGGAAGAGGTAAAAGGTGGGGGGCCGCTGCCCAATGGGAGCCCCGTTCACACGTGCTTGGGGGACCCAAGCACAATGGGCGAGGTGCACACACGGAACCTGGTGCTGCTGCTGGCGCGTGGAAGCAGGCCTGGGATTCAGGGTCAGGTCAGACGCCACTGCACCTCGGCAAATGGGGGGAAGGCCACTTACTGTAGTCTGTAGGGGAATCCTTTTCTCTTCTTCTCCCCTCTCTCTTCTCCCCTCTCTCTTCTTCTTCTTCTTCTTCTTCTTCTCTCTCTCTCTCTCTCTCTGCAATGGGCAAGCAAAGCAGATCGAGTCCCGGTTAGGCCATCCCTCCACTGGAAATAATGAAGGATAGGGACACCTCCTTTTGGGGTGCATAGAATTAGACCTCCTCTACCTCAAAAAACAGGCGCCTTCCCCAGAGACCTGCATATCAGCTCTTCATTATAGCGTATAGGAATCGGTCACCATAGGGAATAATGGAGAGCCCAGCTTTCTGATGACCCTGCTTTCCCCCGCTTTCTGATGACCCTGAAGCGGGGGAGAGGCCCTCCAAAACGGGGGATCCCCTGCCCCCACCTGGGGATTGGCAACCCTATCTCATGAGCCTTGGATAACACAGAAAGAGCCAGAAGTGCACAGTCAATGGCAGGGGGCGATTCCACAGTGCTGTAAGAAACAAATCCAAATAAAAGATGTTGTTGCTAAAGGAAAACTGGTGCATGTTTGTTTGTCAAAGACTTAGGATATAACATACTGTTTGAAGTACCACAAAGCCAAAGCTGAAAATAACACAAAAAGGGGAACAGGCAAGTATTTATGGACTTTGAGAATGGGAACATAACTGTCCAGTGAAGGAAGTACACTGAACTGATATTTACAGGTCCCACAGAAAAATGGTCTACAGTAACAGAACTCACTGCTGGGCAGAAAGGCAAAGATACTTGCAGGCCCTGAGATTTCAGTGGCATGAAAGAAGCCCACAGTGCTGTTTGCAAGATCTGAAGCACACACACACACCAGAAGAAGTCTGAGTACAGTCAAATGGGGTAGCGGAAAAGTATGTCCAGATCTTCAAAAGCATAAATGCAGATCTTCAGAAGTCTTCCAATGGGCACTCTTCGCAGTGGAGGATGGTAATGCATGGGATGGAGAAAGCAGAGAAATAAGTACTCTTCTCCCTTTCTCACAACACAAGAACTCGTGAGCATTCGATGAAATTGCTGAGCGGTCAGGTTAAAACAGATAAAGGGAAGTACTTCGTCATCCAAAGGGTGATTAACATGTGGAATTCACTGCCGCAGGAGGTGGTGGCGGCTGCAAGCATAGCCAGCTTCAAGAGGACGTTAGATAAAAATATGGAGCAGAGGTCCATCAGTGGCTATTAGCCAGAGTGTGTGTGTGTGTATACAGCTCTTTTGGCCACTGTGTGACACAGAGTGTTGCACTGGATGGGCCACTGGCCTGATCCAACATGGCTTCTCTTATGTAGACATTTGCCTAAGACAGATGAGCTACAGAAGCATAACAATAGCGGAAGAAGCATTTGTTAAGGATCAGATGTGTTTGTGAAAGACTTAGGTTACAATGGTTGGCAATCCACTGGGAGGATTGGGGAGGACAGGGACAGGTGTACCAGTGTCTCACCAGCACACAAATACAATGCCATTGCTGACCAAGAAAACCACCCTGAAGTGATGTCATGATGTCAAGACAGTGCTCTAGGATACACCAAAGTTCTGTTTTGAACTATATAGTTTGAGGAAAAGCTTAGAGGGGCCCTCAGATGTCATTACTTCCCTTTTTCAGAGGAAGTGACATTGTACACTGGTGCACATGTTTGCACTCCCCCAACTCCCGTTCCCCCCCCACACACACTGGTTTTTGTAGCAGGGGGAAACAGGGTAAATTGCTATCTGCCTAACATTTGTACAATTCAGCATCAAAAACCCATTAAGTATAAAATCACAAATATAAAAAGCAGCACAAAGTATATTGATCCTCCTTGTTTCGCAATGCATGTACTTGTGACAAAACTAGTAGTTCTACCACAAAAAAGCACAGTATGTACGTGTTTTGCAGAGGTAAACCTGCCGTGGGTCCTAACTGAAGGCCATTAGGAATATTGCTTTCTTCATATTCTGCTGTTTGTTTCTGCTAATCCCCACAGTCTTCCACAATTTCCCCAACCCATCCTCATAAGGAAATATCAGTGAAACATCCTTCATTCAAATACAAAGCTTAAAGACTAATGTTCAGGGGCCACAATCATCCCAGGGCCACTTCACTTTAAAAGATGCCTGCATGGATGGCACTGTCACATATTTCTTTATGTTGCTGCTTGTATTAAAGATTATTATATGCCTCTTATGTAAAGCATTTGCAGTTGCTTTATGTCTATGTAGAATGATTCAAAATGTTTTTTTGAAAGATGGGGCATTAACTAGAAGTAGGCTCTATAACAGGGGTGGCCAGATTTGCTTGTCACATAGAAGAAATGTCAGATGTTTGAGAGCCGCAAGACATGAACATGAGGAAGAGAAAGTGATAGAGCAAGAGGGAGGGAATGAGGGAGGCAACTTTAAATGCGTTCTCCAAGCCCTCCAAGTTCTCCAAGATATCTTTTTAAAGAATGTGGAGGAGGAACACACTTTCCAGTGAGTGTCTCAATTCACAGCAACTCAGAAACTGTAATATAGATTGAACACAACTCAGCAGGCATGAAATGCACCCTAAGTTGCATATAAAATCCAATTTAAGATAAATTACAAGTTAAAATTTACAAATTATAACAAGATGGTAAAACATAAGAACATAAGAGAAGGCCTGTTGCATCAGGCCAGTGGCCCATCCAGTCAACACTCTGTGCCACATAAGAACATAAGAGAAGCCCTGTTGGATCAGGCCAATGGCCCATCCAGTCCAACACTCTGTGTCACATAAAAACATAAGAGAAGCCCTGTTGGATCAGGCCAGTGGCCCATCCAGTCCAACACTCTGCGTCACATAAGAACATAAGAGAAGCCCTGTTGGATCAGGCCAGTGGCCCATCCAGTCCAACACTCTGTGTCACATAAGAACATAAGAGAAGCCCTGTTGGATCAGGGCTTCCTATGGAAGGAAGACATTTTAAAAGGTGTGCTGTCCCTTTAAATGTGATGGCCAGAACTCTCTTGGAGTTCAATTATACTTGTCACACCCTTGTTCCTGGCTCCGCCCCCAGTGTCTCCTGGCTCTACCGCCAAGAGTCTCCTGGCTCCACCCCCAAAGTCCCCAGATATTTCTTGAATTGGACTTGGCAACCCTACCATGAAGGCAATGGCAACCACCCCGTTAAAAGTCTGCCATGACAACTTTGTGAAAGCAACGTCACCCCCTTGCACAGGGGACCTTTCCTTTTCCCATGTTGCCTAGAATTGCCAGCTCTAGGTTGGGAGATTCCTGGAGATTTTTGGGTTGAAGTCTGGGGTAGAAAGGAGAAGGAGATAGGGTTGCCAACTCCAGGTTAAAAAATTCCTGGAGATTTAAGGGATAGAGCCTGGTGAGGGTGGGGGTGGGATTTGAGGAGGGGTGGGACCTCAGACAGGTACAATAGCATTTCCTCCTGGGGAACCACGGTGCCAATCACCAAGTGACAGCTGGAGAAACTCAATGTTACAACGGCTCTCCAGATGGCAAAGATCAGCTCCCCCGGGGGGGGGGGGATGATACCCTCACTTGGGTGGTGGGAAGAGGGGAGGCACTAGCCCAGAGGCTCTTTCTGGAGCCCATTCTATTTTTCTCTTCAACAGGCCTTATTCCTAGTTAACATATAAACATCTGAAATACTTCCCAATCACTCCCCAGGTAAAAAAAATTCAATATATATCTTATTACATATTCTTGATATTTAAATTTAATATGGCCATGATATGCTGATCTGCAATATAGGAAATTTTCAGTCTTTATCAATTTATCAAATGGGCATAGTTTTGCCTCTTCCTATTGGCTGGCATACATTACTCAATGCACTTGGATCTGTCATCTCATAATAAATATTTATACTAATGGGGATAATCCTGGACTCAATACTGGTTTCAATTTATTCACAGAACAAAGACCATTGCAATTTATGCTTCAAAGAACTGGCAGCATTGGCAGCATTTTTCCCCACTGTTTCCCTCCTCAAAACATCCTCACCTTTTCTGACTTTGGGAGAAATAAATCTCCTTTCTCTGTTTTCAGCTTTTCACTAAGCATCAATGGGAAGATGGGACTCTATAGACGCTGATAAAGCATTTTGCAAACTGAAACAGTGCTATTTAGAAGCAGGAAATAGTAACAGTAAGACAGCAGCCGTGTTTTAATATGAACTTGGAGCCACATTTCTCCATTGCTATTAAGACAGACTGAAAGAAACCTGCAGCATTACTTCCCCCACCCCCCACAAAAAATCACTCTGTGCCACATAAGAACATAAGAGAAGCCCTGTTGGATCAGGCCAGTGGCCCATCCAGTCCAACACTCTGCGTCACATAAGAACATAAGAGAAGCCCTGTTGGATCAGGCCAGTGGCCCATCCAGTCCAACACTCTGCGTCACATAAGAACATAAGAGAAGCCCTGTTGGATCAGGCCAATGGCCCATCCAGTCCAACACTCTGCGTCACATAAGAACATAAGAGAAGCCCTGTTGGATCAGGCCAGTGGCCCATCCAGTCCAACACTCTGCGTCACATAAGAACATAAGAGAAGCCCTGTTGGATCAGGCCAGTGGCCCATCCAGTCCAACACTCTGCGTCACATAAGAACATAAGAGAAGCCCTGTTGGATCAGGCCAGTGGCCCATCCAGTCCAACACTCTGTGTCACATAAAAACATAACAGAAGCCCTGTTGGATCAGGCCAGTGGCCCATCCAGTCCAACACTCTGCGTCACATAAAAACATAAGAGAAGCCCTGTTGGATCAGGCCAGTGGCCCATCCAGTCCAACACTCTGCGTCACATAAGAACATAAGAGAAGCCCTGTTGGATCAGGCCAGTGGCCCATCCAGTCCAACACTCTGCGTCACATAAGAACATAAGAGAAGCCCTGTTGGATCAGGCCAGTGGCCCATCCAGTCCAACACTCTGCGTCACATAAGAACATAAGAGAAGCCCTGTTGGATCAGGCCAGTGGCCCATCCAGTCCAACACTCTGTGTCACATAAAAACATAACAGAAGCCCTGTTGGATCAGGCCAGTGGCCCATCCAGTCCAACACTCTGTGTCACATAAAAACATAAGAGAAGCCCTGTTGGATCAGGCCAGTGGCCCATCCAGTCCAACACTCTGCGTCACATAAGAACATAAGAGAAGCCCTGTTGGATCAGGCCAGTGGCCCATCCAGTCCAACACTCTGTGCCACATAAGATAAGGAGGGAAGGGAAGGGAAGGGAGGAAGGGAGGAAGGAAGGAAGGAAGGAAGGACGGAAGGAAGGGGAAAGAAAGAAAGAAAGAAAGAAAGAAAGAAAGAAAGAAAGAAAGAAGAAGAAAGAAAGAAAGAAGAAGAAAGAAAGAAAGAAAGAAAGAAAGAAGGGGAGGGAGGGAGGGAAGGAAGGAAGGAAGGAAGGAAGGAAGGAAGGAAGGAAGGAAGGAAGGAAGGAAGGAAGGAAGGAAGGAAGGAAGGAAGGAAGGAAGGAAGGAAGGAAGGGAGGGAGGGAGGGAAGGAAGGAAGGAAGGAAGGAAGGCCGCCCCCCCCCCCGCTTTCGGCCCCCTTACCTTACCGACGAGTCCGGCGGCGGCGGCGGCGGCGGGGAGGCCGGCGCTGGAGGGCAGCGGCGCAGCCAGGCCCAGGCAAGCCCGGGGATTGCTCCGCGCCTGGGCCGGAGGGCCCAGCCGCCGAGCAGGTGAGCGGGCCGGGCGGGGGTCGGGAACCGGCGGATGGGGGGGGTCGGGAACCGGCGGCCTCTGCAGAGGCCTCCGGCGGGGTAAGCGTGGCGGGGGGTGGGTAGGGGGGGGGCGAGAAGCGGCGGATGGGGGGGGCGGGAAGCGGAGGCCTCTGCAGAGGCCTCCGGCGGGGTAAGCGTGGCGGGGGTGGGTAGGGGGGGGCGAGAAGCGGCGGATGGGGGTGGGCGGGAACCGGCGGCCTCTGCAGAGGCCTCCGGCGGGGTAAGCGTGGCGGGGGTGGGTAGGGGGGGGGCGAGAAGCGGCGGATGGGGGTGGGCGGGAACCGGCGGCCTCTGCAGAGGCCTCCGGCGGGGTAAGCGTGGCGGGGGTGGGTAGGGGGGGGGCGAGAAGCGGCGGATGGGGGGGGGGAAGCGGAGGCCTCTGCAGAGGCCTCCGGCGGGGTAAGCGTGGCGGGGGTGGGTAGGGGGGGGGGCGAGAAGCGGCGGATGGGGGGGGCGGGAAGCGGAGGCCTCTGCAGAGGCCTCCGGCGGGGTAAGCGTGGCGGGGGTGGGTAGGGGGGGGCGAGAAGCGGCGGATGGGGTGGGCGGGAACCGGCGGCCTCTGCAGAGGCCTCCGGCGGGGTAAGCGTGGCGGGGGTGGGTAGGGGGGGGGCGAGAAGCGGCGGATGGGGTGGGCGGGAACCGGCGGCCTCTGCAGAGGCCTCCGGCGGGGTAAGCGTGGCGGGGGTGGGTAGGGGGGGGGCGAGAAGCGGCGGATGGGGGGGGGCGGGAAGCGGAGGCCTCTGCAGAGGCCTCCGGCGGGGTAAGCGTGGCGGGGGTGGGTAGGGGGGGGCGAGAAGCGGCGGATGGGGGGGGCGGGAAGCGGAGGCCTCTGCAGAGGCCTCCGGCGGGGTAAGCGTGGCGGGGGGTGGGTAGGGGGGGGGCGAGAAGCGGCGGATGGGGGGGGGCGGGAAGCGGAGGCCTCTGCAGAGGCCTCCGGCGGGGTAAGCGTGGCGGGGGGTGGGTAGGGGGGGGGCGAGAAGCGGCGGATGGTGGGGGCGGGAAGCGGAGGCCTCTGCAGAGGCCTCCGGCGGGGTAAGCGTGGCGGGGGTGGGTAGGGGGGGCGAGAAGCGGCGGATGGGGGGGGCGGGGAAGCGGAGGCCTCTGCAGAGGCCTCCGGCGGGGTAAGCGTGGCGGGGGTGGGTAGGGGGGGCGAGAAGCGGCGGATGGGGGGGCGGGAAGCGGAGGCCTCTGCAGAGGCCTCCGGCGGGGTAAGCGTGGCGGGGGTGGGTAGGGGGGGGCGAGAAGCGGCGGATGGGGGGGGGCGGGAAGCGGAGGCCTCTGCAGAGGCCTCCGGCGGGGTAAGCGTGGCGGGGGTGGGTAGGGGGGGGCGAGAAGCGGCGGATGGGGGGGGGGGCGGGAAGCGGAGGCCTCTGCAGAGGCCTCCGGCGGGGTAAGCGTGGCGGGGGTGGGTAGGGGGGGGGCGAGAAGCGGCGGATGGGGGGGGCGGGAAGCGGAGGCCTCTGCAGAGGCCTCCGGCGGGGGTAAGCGTGGCGGGGGTGGGGTAGGGGGGGTCGAGAAGCGGCGGATGGGGGGTGGGGGCGGGAACCGGCGGCCTCTGCAGAGGCCTCCGGCGGGGTAAGCGTGGCGGGGGTGGGTAGGGGGGGGTCGAGAAGCGGCGGATGGGGGGTGGGCGGGAACCGGCGGCCTCTGCAGAGGCCTCCGGCGGGGTAAGCGTGGCGGGGGTGGGTAGGGGGGGGCGAGAAGCGGCGGATGGGGGGTGGGGCGGGAAGCGGAGGCCTCTGCAGAGGCCTCCGGCGGGGTGAGCGTGGCGGGGGTGTGGGTGGCGGGGGGCGGGAGAGAAGGGAGGAAGGAAGGCTTACCTTCTTCCGGCGGGCGGGCGGGGCCGGCCAGGAGTCCCTCGGAGTCCTCAGGTCGGGAGGCACGCAGCAGCGGCTGGTTCAGTGCTGCTGGCTGCGCTGCTGGAGGCGAGTGAGGGAGTCAGGCCAGCGTCCCTGCACGTGCGTACGACTGTGTGGCGGGCCCTACGCATGCGCAGAGCCCGCCACCCCGCCGTGCGCACGCGCAGGGACGCTGGCTCCCTCACTCCCCGCCTTCCCCGCCCGCTTGCGCGGCCAGCTGGCTAAACCGGGACGTTTTAATGGTCCCGGTATAGCCAGGGCGGGAGGCGGGAAACGGGGGCAAGACCCGGGAAAGTCCCGGGCAACCGGGACGGTCTGGCCACCCTAGGATAGGCCGTTGGCCTGATCCAACATGGCTTCTCTTATGTTCTTATGTTCTCTTTGTGCTGCAAAGTGAAAGCAGCTGAGTCAGGGTGTGGTATTATATTGGTATATAATCAGCTCCCATAAAGCAGAATGGGAGCTTCATGGCTGGCTCCAAAAGTTGGCAATCAAGCGATGGACAACTTTGCCTAGGAATTAATTGAATTGGCAACAGGATATCTGGAGAATGAACTGCAAAAACGAAGTGCCATGAGAAAAACAGTTCATTTTTTGGTTTGAGAATGATGCGACCAAACAAACTGGTTTGAAACAAACCACGATCGGTGCTTGAACCACATGGATAAGGTTGTAGCCTTATCCTGAAACTTGGCAGCAGCTGCGCTTGAATGGAATCTTAAATAAAAAGCTGAAGGAGCTAACTGAACTGCTCTATTTAGCAAACCAGTTACTAATTCAAATCCCGGAACACACAGCTACTGACAACACCAAAGTACTCTTGGGAAATGAAGCAAGGCAGCAGCAACACCTGCAGCCTATTCCATGTTTCCATGTAATTCATGCACTGGCTTGTTTTGGGGGGTGTTGAATGCTCTTTTCCATAGTTGGAGTGCTTGCTATCGAGGCCTTTCCACTGACATCCAGGTTGTGATACAACCCATTGCACACTGTGACTGTGTACTGGCCTTATCTAGCCTTTATGAAACCAAAGAAACATTGCTTCCTAATTTAATAGGGCATTTGCTTTTATCTTTCCTTTCCTTTCCTTTCAGTTGATGTGCTCTCATGTAAACACTCTTCTCTTTGATCTAGTCCTTTGTTTTCCAATAGCTCTTTCTTTTGTTCAAGAAAAAGTATCTCTTCTGAATAAGGTATCAAGAAAGCCACCAGAGAGGGGGGAAATGACAGAGTGGAGCAAATGTAATGATCATCTAAGGAAGTTTCCAAGCCAAAACTAAGAAAAAGTGTCTCCCTGAGTCTATCCATTCAATGACAATTTCATATTAATGAGGCTGAAATGATTGAAAGACTCTCAATGGCTCTGAAAAGCTCATCTATTCAAGTCAGAAGAGTATAATTCTGTATTACAGAAACCTCTTGGATAATAAAACTTCAGCTGGCTTCAGTATTTTTAGCAAAGCTTACAAAGAGAAATAACAGCACATCATTTATTCCCCATCCTCATTTAGCTGTTAATGAATGAGGACCCAATCCAAACACTTACCCTGTGAAGGGAAATTTTGTGCTAAACAAGACTCCATTACTGGAGTATGCCAGAAGAAACAAAAAAGTATTTCCTGCTGACAAAGAATACCAATAGAAGAAGACAGAAAATTTCTGTAGGGAGGGAATTCCAAAGTTTTGGTGCCATTATGAAGAAAAGGCCCTTTCTTGGGTTGTCACCCATCTAACCTCAGATGGTGAGGGCAACAAAAGCAGGGCCTCCAAAGATGACCAGGAGGAATGGATAGGTTCATATGGAAGTAAATACTCTGTAAGATATGTTGGCCCAGGCCATACAAGGCTTTAAAAGTCACTACCAGCACCTTGAAATGATACTAGAAGCGATTGGAAGCCAGTGGGGAGGAAAAAAACCTTGAGCAATATGGACTCTGTGAGCCACTCCAATCAACATTCTGGCCACAGCATTCTGTACTTACCACCCTGGAGCTTTTTAGTTCATGGAGGTAAGCCGCAGCAGTAGTAGATATGGGTACTCTATCATCATCAAGTCGCATACCAAAGTGACAGCTGCTCCCCCCACACACACACACAAAAATGAATACCATCTGTTTTCCTATGAGGGAGCAATGCAACTGTCCCTGATGGGAGGCTAGGGATCCACCCACCCAAGGAATGCCAGATGTTTTCTATGTGGGTGGGGAAAAAGAGGAGTCAGCCTATGCTTCTGGTGCAGTCTGCTTCATAGTGTTTGGGGAAAGCATGTTTTGCAACACAGATGTTATTTAGAGAATTGTAGAGAAGCAACAGTTCTAAGCTGATGTAGTTTGGAGAGGAGACAAACCCAATGGGTAAAACAACGGATTCAAAACTGAACACAGCTAACCTTATACGTGTAACATGTCCCTTTAACATCAGGTTGCGTGTCGATACAACTCTCTGGGGACTCAGTAATGCCACAGAGTTTTGCATGAATCCTAGATCCTTAGTTTGCTGTCCCCCACAGTTATTTGTTGAGAAGATGCAGTTGTGTGTGTAAAATGGTAGCTATTTTTGCACCGGTTTGTGTTTGCAACGGGTGAGCTTTTCAAAAACAGACGCTTTGTAATTCTAGAAGATCCCCACCCAGAGGTTGGTAACCCTAATGCTGGGCATCTGTGCAAAAACTATGTTGAGGGTGTTAAAAGGTTTTTCAGTGTCTCTCTGTGTGTTTTACAGGTGGAAAGTGTTGAAAGGCAAGCATGATTAATTATTAATTGCAAACGCCTATAGTTTCTTATTAACATTAAATCCTACCTTTCTAGCATCTTCAGCGGCCTGTTCTCAGACGATTATGAAGACTGCCTCTTGTTCTCTGCAAGCACTTGGGGGGGGGGGGAGTTGCCAGTCTCCAGACTGGAGAATATAGCTTTGGCTACCAATACAAAAAAAAGCACATCCTGCAAAAAGAGTTCTGGGAAACTGATTTCTTCCAAGGGGCAAAAGCTGTGCAGAGCTGTGTCTGTTTGTTACATGTTTTTAAGTAATTAGTTTCACCCACATTTCAATGCAATGAACATTTTTTTAAAAAATTTTGTTATTTGGGTTGCCTGAACATTTTTCATTTCAAGGGGAGAAGTCAACATTAATACAAAATTAAAAATTGAAGCAATAATACCATTTATAATATGCAGGTAATCACAATAATTTGCAATGTTATAAGCAAATATTTCTAAGGTAATGTTATGAATGTCTAACTGCTTAATACAACTATACTTGCAGCAAATGGGGCCTTTGCAGTAGTTTCTATCTCTGACTTTTGATGTACCAAGCTGTAATACATTCATCAGTAGCAATACCGCAACCCCCAAGATAGGCCCCTCTGTGAATTCAGCTCTGCAACCCACCACCAATAGGAGAGTTGCAGTTGTTCAAACACACCAACGGGTGCGGGTGGGGGGGGTCAGCACAGAATTCTCTTTAAAAATGGGAAAGCTGGGCACCGTTCTGACAGCTCCATAGCACCATGGAGAAATTTTCTAACATGGAGGGACCCCTAGGCATTAAGCCCCACAAACATTCAAGAACAGGCAACGGTGATGAGATAGAAGCAGAGAACACTGACCCCAAGAAGACCCCTCCCTCTTACTGATCAAAAGTGACCTCCCTAAATGCAATGTGATCTTTTTAATATCGACTGTTTTTTAGTATCAAAAATTCAATTTTTTCCCAGCAACAATGAGACCGATTCTTTTTGCACAAACTCAACGGCTTCTAAATACATTTTTATTTTTATACATGTAAATGTATAAAATGTACATTTATTACAGAAAGTTTTTAAAAATTATTCACAAAAGGGGGGAAAGAAAGGTATTCACAGATGTGACATTCTGACATGTATTATGCTGCCCCCCCCACCTGCACCCGTTGGTGCGTTTGAACAACTGCAACTCTCCTATTGGTGGTGGGTTGCAGAGCTGAATTCACAGAGGGGCCTATCTCGGGGGTTGCGGTATTACTACCGACGAACGTATTACAGCTTGGCACATCAGAAGTCAGAGTTAGAAACTACCGCAAAGGCCCCATTTGCGTGCCTTTGTATTAAAACTGAAATGTATCTTCTAGATCATCTTCCGTGTATTCACGGTATGTGTTATAACGTATAAAACACTATTATGTTCTAGAATACAGGTACCACCATAAACAAAGGAAATAAAATCTCGCAGCCTCCTTAAAAAACTATTTATTTCAACACTATTTGGTTATGATCCGTTATATTTTTGAGGCTGCAAAGTTTGTTCCTGGTGTAATATACGCCGCTCATAATCTCTCCCGTTTCTCACAAATTGTTAGGATCATTCTTTTGTTTCAGACGGTGGATGTTTGCGCTCTGCGATGGGTTAAAAAAAATATTTACAAATCTGTTTTGGAGCGGCCTGGACAGGTCAGAGAAGGCAGGATTTGTGCACATACGTTCAGAAGGAAAGAGGCATCTATTCTATAGGCTTTAGCATTGATCCGATGTACGTTAGCAGCTAATTTCTACTCAAGATGAATTGTGAACTTGCGGACAGCCTCGCAAAACTTAGCATCTGTGCAACTTACACACACACACACACAAAAATGGCTGTGGATGTATGTCCTGTGAAAAGCGATGAGCCTATACCATGCATCGCTGTTGAGTACAGCGTTGTTCATATGGAAATTTATTAGTAAAGATCCGGTCTGAACTATCTCTTTTTCAGTGTTCCCACACAAATTCTCTTCTTGCCAGGGATACTAAGTCGGCTTAGGAAGACCAGCTGCACCCTAGGAATGGAAAAATCTGTTCCTGTATAAGGCGCAGTTGTACTTTTGCCACAACACAACGGTGTGCGGGGTGGGGGGGCTAGCCCCCCTGGAATTAAAGTCTTGTAAACAGTTTATACGTTGTTCTACTTCTACCCGTGTTCTGATAAGTGTGTCCTACAGGGCTTGCACTTCTTGAACGTACTGCTAGAATGGCTAAAAGCCTCTTTGAAAACATTAAAAAAATGTTGAAGGAAAAGTTGCGAGCGTGGCTTCCGACATAAATCAATTAACAAATGTAATTGGGGAAAAAATGTCAATCCCCAATCAGTGCATTTTCCCCCCATAACTGTGATGCCCCAGGAAAAGATGCATCTGAATGCCAAACCTACAGTCTCCTCAGAAACTAATTATGCATCTGATGCCTCTGATAAATACTGCAAAAAGTAGCAAAATCTAATTTTTCGACCAAACCGAGTTTGCTTAACTATTTGAAGCTACAGGGGAAGAGTTCCAGGCTGGGGGAACAGTCATCTAGTCAATAATCATCTTTGTGAAATTCTCACTTTTAATCTTAACTTTTATTTCAGCTCTACAGTTTATGAAAATTGTACCTTATAATAATGCTAAGAATCTGCTTGTTAAAATGTAAATTTTTTATAAATTAGCTTTCTATATTCTCTGTTTTCCTTTCTATATTCTTATTGTTCTTTTTTAAAATACACATTATTGTTGTTTTTAAGCAATAATTTTGATATATAATGATACAATTAAAAACTATACAAAGTGCCTTGGGCGGTTTTAGAGTTCACATGTGTCTAGAAGAATACCCATTCTAGATATTAAATCAGACTGATAGATATAAACTGAAGAGACCGTTGTTCAGCTCCGTGTTCATTTTTTGAAAGTCCCACTAACTTCGATATATGTCATTTAAATTTATTCTTTGGCCAAATACTAGGAAATGGATTCCCCTACATGGAGGGGGGGGGGGGACCGCTTTGTATTTGCTCCATAAACATCCATGGCATGTTGTGATGGATGACTACCATATAGTTAAGTTGTTGTTATAATTTTCCTTAGATCTACATAGCCGGTAGATGCCGTTGCCATCTCCCCCCTTATCTTGTGCTATAGTTTAACAACTTGTAGCAAATAATGATTTCCCCATTAAAAGAGGAGACCGTGTTTCAGACAGACTGCCTGCACACCAGGGCCTTCACTCTTGCTTTCTGCACATTTACATTTTTTCTTATTGATATTTTTATTACTTTTTGAAGCAAACAAGTTAATATCAATATTGATGTGTGTATACAATGAATTAAACTTATGATAAGTTAAGAAACATGCGCCAACCCTTACATACATATCATAGGAATCATGGATGGGTTTTAAGCTATATAGTTGTGACCAGACACACTGATCATTTTTCATTTCAAGGGGAGAAGTCAACATTAATACAAAATTAAAAACTGAAGCAATAATACCATTTATAATATGCAGGTAGTCACACTAATTTGCAATGTTATAAGCAAATATTACTAAGGTAATGTTATGAATGTCTAACTGCTTAATACGGACTATACATTGTGTAAAAATAAAATTTCTTTGTTGGGTGATTCATATTGTGGCTGGCATCCATAGTTCTGTGCCTATCAGACCCCTGCTATTAAATTTTTCTTTTGACAAATTATGCATTTAAAATCAGAGGCTTTGGCAACCCAAAGAACTAAAAATTTAAAAAAATGTTCATCACGTTGAAATGTGGGTGAAACTAATTACTTAAAAACATGTAACAAACAGACACACCTCTGCATAGCTTTTGCATGTGCACAAATGCTGTGCATTAGGGATGCCAACCTCCAGGTGGAAATCTCCTAGAATTACAAGACATCTGTTTTTGAAAAACTCTCCCAAGTTCTTTATTTATCTTGTCCAGGACCTGTTAAGATTCATGTTGATGGGAGTCTAACACCGGGAGTGACTGGCAATATTTGAAATATATTGTACAGCAACATTTCTGCCGCCTGCACTTCCCACCCATAAAACCATTGACCTAGAGCCCCTGACCTTTTAGGACTGTTTGCGGGTCAAATGCTTTTGTCTCACAAATCGCAAAATATAAGACCGATCAAATTAGAGGGCAGTTATCAAAACATCATGAAGCTGAAAAACTATACCTTGTTTTGGGGGTTTTTTTAAGCTGTGTTCCAAAGCCCCTTGGAAGAAATCAGTTTCCCAGACACGGGCCTGTGAGAACTCTTTTTGCAGGATGTGCTTTTTTTTTTGTTTTGGTAGCCAAAGCTAGATTCTCCAGTCTGGAGACTGGCAACCCCCCGCCCCAAGTACTTGCAGAGAACAAGAGGCAGTCTTCATAATCATCTGAGAACAGGCCGCTGAAGATGCTAGAAAGATAGGATTTAATGTTAATAAGAAACTATAGGCGTTTGCAATTAGTAATTAATGAGACAGTGTTATTAGAATGGGTTGCAGAATTAGTCATGCTTGACTTGCAACACTTTCCACCTGTAAAACACACAGAGAGACACTGAAAAACCTTTAACACCCTCAACATAGTTTTTTCCCCAAAGCACAGCTTTTGCACAGATGCCCAGCATTAGGGTTGCCAACCTCTGGGTGGGAATCTCCAAGAATTACAAAGCGTCTGTTTTTGAAAAGCTTACCCATTGCAAACACAAACCGGTGTAAAAATAGCTACCATTTTACACTCACAACTGCAGCCTCTCAACAAATAACTGTGGGGGACAGCAAACAAAGGATCCAGGATTCATGCAAAACTCTATGGCATTACTGAGTCCCCAGAGAGGTGTATCGACACGCAACCTGATGTTAAAGGGACATGTTACACGTATAAGGTTAGCTGTGTTCAGTTTTAAATCCGTCGTTTTACTCATTGGGTATGTCTCCTCTCCAAACTATGTCAGCTTAGAACTGTTGTTTCTCTACAATTCTCTAAATAACATCTGTGTTGCAAAACATGTTTTCCCCAAACACTATGAAGCAGACTGCACCAGAAGCATAGGCTGACTCCTCTTTTTCCCCACCCACATAGAAAACATCTGGCATTCCTTGGGTGAGTGGATCCCTAGCTTCCCATCAGGGACAGTTGCATCACTCCCCCATAGGAAAGCATACAGTATTCATTTTTGTGGGTGAGGGTGTATGTGTGTGGGGGGGCAGCTGTCACTTTGGTATGCAGCTTGATGATGATAGGGTACCCCTATCTACTACTAGCAGCCCATTAAGCTTTTACTGAAATGACAGGATATTCTTTCTCCAGGCCAATATCCAATCCTATGCTCAAATGGAAAGGCGACATTTTCCCTTTCTTCTTCCCAGAAGCCCATAGTGCAATTTGATACCAGCTCTGCTCAATGCTAATCTGATTCAGAGAGAGGTTTGAAGATCATGACTGGAGAGGGAAAGAGATCTGTACAACACTGCAAAGTTGCCTTCACAAATATGCTTCAACAAACTTTGTCAGCATTAAATGATTAGCTTTTAAGTAAAACATCTCCATTGTAAAACATGAATGACCCCACAACATTGTGCATATTCTAGCAGGAATTGGATAAGAGCTTGTCTCATACAATATGCAATGAATGTCAACATTCAGCCAGTTTTTCCCCTGTTGCTTATGACTCTCTCCAAGATTCTTTCCTGAATCTTGAATAAAAATGTCAGTTCCAAGCAGTGCTAAAACATTCACTTTCTGAAATGAGTCTATTACCAATGTCTCCTTTTACTGTTAAAAGCAGAGACTTCCCCCACCTTTTCAAAATGCGTTTTTCTTCACAGAGTCTGCAGTTTTGACCCAATGAGGCCCATTCATGTATTATCCAATGTAGCTCTGCCTGTGGCCTTAACTCCTTCAGCTCTACCATTGTCAACCACCCAAAGCTCTCTGCTCTCATAGATGACTCCATTCATATTCATGCCATCTCTTCTTTCTTCAAATCCCTCCTCAAAACTTACCTCTTTTGCAAAGCTTCTAGCTTAGCTTTCAGCCCTCTCCCTTCTGTTATTCTATAGCATCTGGTATTCTTATTTCTTGTCTTTCTCTTTATCATTAATATTTGGGGACATTTCGGCTGCTGCTATGTAGAGGGAACCCATCATCTTGTGAGAGTAATACAGCTCCCTCTGTCTCTCTCTCTCGGCTTGGCTTCGCGAACGAAGATTTAAGAAGGGTGCAATAGTCCACGTCTGCTGCAGGCTCGCTGGTGGCTGACAAGACCAATGCGGGACAGGCAGGTCGGGCCACAGTGGCTGCAGGGAAAAGTCTGATTTAGGGTTGGTGCTGTAGCAGTGCGATTCTTCCTCAATCTCCTTTTGTCCTCAAGACCAGCTATGTGTGCGTTCTCAAAAGAAGAGACAGCCTGGTGGATGGTGTGCCTCCATGCTTTGCGATCTGAGGCTAGGTCAGACCACTGGTGATGGTTGATGCGACAGGTGCCAAGGGATTTCTTCAAGGAGTCCTTGTACCTCTTCTTTGGTGCCCCTCTATTTCGATGGCCGGTGGAGAGTTCGCCATACAGGCAATCTTGGGAAGGCAGTGGTTTTCCATCCTAGAAATATGCCCTGCCCAGCGCAGCTGCGTCTTCAACAGCAGTGCCTCGATGCTGGTAACCTCCGCCCGCTTGAGAACTTCAGTGTTGGTCACAAAGTCACTCCAGTGGATGTTGAGGATGGTGCGAAGGCAGTGCTGATGAAAGCGCTCGAGGAGTCGCAGGTGATGACGGTATAAAACCCACGATTCGGAGCCGTAGATGAGGGTTGTCATCACAACTGCTTTGTAAACATTGATCTTTGTGCCTTTTTTCAGATGCTTGTTGCTCCACACTCTTTTGTGCAGTCGGCCAAATGCACGGTTTGCCTTTGCCAGCCTGTTGTCAATCTCCTTGTCGATCTTAGCATCTGAGGAGATGATGCACCCCAGGTAGCTGAACTGCTGGACTGTCTTCAGAACTGATTCACCCACAGTGATGCAGGGAGGGTGATAATCTTCCTGGGGTGCAGGCTGGTGGAGAACTTCTGTCTTCTTCAGACTAACTTCTAGGCCGAATAGCTTGGCAGCCTCTGCAAAGCAGGACGTCATATGCTGCAGAGCTGATACCGAGTGGGAGACGAGTGCAGCATCATCAGCAAACAGTAGCTCTCGGATGAGTTTTTCCATTGTCTTGGAGTGGGCCTTTAGTCGCCTCAGGTTGAACAGGCTGCCATCGGTGCGATAGCGGATGTAGACACCATCGTCATCATCTAGATCTACTGCGGCTCTTTGAAGCATCATGCTAAAGAAGATCGTAAAGAGAGTTGGCGCAAGAATGCAGCCTTGCTTTACACCTGTGCCTATTGGGAAGGGCTCCGAGAGGTCGTTGCAGTGTCTGACTTGGCCTCGCTGGTCTTCGTGTAGCTGGATGATCATGCTGAGGAACCTTGGGGGACATCCTAAATGTTCCAAGATTTGCCACAGGCCCTTCCTGCTAACGGTATCGAAAGCTTTGGTAAGGTTGACAAAAGTCACATACAGAGCCTTGTTCTGTTCCCTGCATTTCTCTTGGAGCTGCCTGAGAACAAATACCATGTCGGTGGTGCTCCTGTTAGCTCTGAAGCCGCACTGGCTCTCTGGGAGGAGTTCTTCTGCAATGGTGGGCACCAGTCTGTTCAGGAGTATTCTGGCAAGGATTTTGCCTGCGATGGAGAGCAGGGTTATCCCCCGGTAGTTGGAGCAGTCTGACTTTTCCCCTTTGTTCTTGTATAGGGTGATGATGATTGCATCACGAAAGTCCTGTGGTAATTTGCCTTGTTCCCAGCAGGTGACAAGTACTTTGTGAAGTGAGCTATGTAGTACTGTGCCCCCATGTTTCCAGATCTCTGGTGGAATTCCATCAACTCCTGCTGCCTTGCCACTTTTCAGTTGCTTGATGGCTTTAACAGTCTCTTCTAGAGTGGGGATCTCATCCATCTCTGTTTTCACTGGTTGAAGTGGGGTGAGGTGGATTGCTGAATCTTGAACTACGTGGTTGGCACTGAAGAGAACCTGAAAATACTCCGACCACCGGTTCAATATGGATGCCTTGTCTGTGAGGAGCACTTGGCCGTCTGCACTACGCAAGGGTCTGATATGATGGACCATATACTGCCTTCAGGACTTCGTAGAACCCTCTTAAATCACCAGTGTCTGCACACAGCTGGGTTCTCTCAGCAAGCTTGGTCCACCACTCGTTCTGAATGTCTCGAAGCTTGCGCTGGAGGTTGCTACATACAGCGCGAAAGGTTGCTTTTTTCCCAGGACAGGAGGGCTGAGCAAGATGTGCTTGGTAGGCAGATCTCTTTTTCGCCAGTAAATCTTGGATCTCTTGATTGTTCTCATCAAACCAGTCCTTGTTCTTCCTTGTGGAGAACCCGAGGACTTCTTCAGAGATCTGCAGGACGGTAGTTTTTAGGTGTTCCCAGAGTGCTTCTGGAGAAGGGTCTGTGGGGCAACTGGGGTCCTCAATTCTTGACTGGAGTTTTGCCTGGAAGGCAGCTTTAACTTCGGCTGACTGGAGACTGCCAACCTGAAACTTCCTCCGAGGGATACCTCCTCTCCTGGGTGTGGGTTTAAAGTGAAGACGGAGATTGCAGCGTACAAGACGATGATCCGTATGACATTCTGCACTGGGCATTACTCGGGTGTGTAAGACATCTTGAAGGTCTCTCTGGTGCACCAGAATATAGTCGATAAGGTGCCAGTGCTTGGACCGTGGGTGCATCCAGGTTGTCTTCAGACTGTTCTTCTGCTGGAAGATAGTGTTGGTGATGGTGAGCTGGTGCTCCATGCAGAATTCTAGCAGGAGGCGCCCGTTGTCATTGCAGTTGCCAATGCCGTGTTTGCCAAGTACTCCTTTCCAGGCTTCCGAGTCTTTACCTACTCTGGCATTGAAGTCGCCAAGGATGATCACCTTGTCCTCTGTAGGGGTCTTCCGTACGAGGTTGTGTAGATCAGCATAGAACTTGTTCTTTTCTGCAGGATCTGCTTGAAGGGTTGGGGCATACACACTGAAGAGTGTTGCATGCTGCTTGTTTTGAAGTGGGAGGCGCATGGACATGATGCGATCTGAGTGACCTGTGGCAGGTTTTCGAGTTTGGAGGCAATGGAGTTCCTGACCATGAAGCCAACGCCAGAAAGGCGGCTCTCAGCCTTTGACTTACCCGACCAGTAGAGGGTATAGCCAGCACCGTGTTCTTGAAGACTACCTTCCTCAGGGAAACGGACCTCACTGAGAGCTGCTATGTCGATATTCAACCCGAGAAGTTCGTGGGCAACTAGAGCAGAGCGTCGTTCAGGGCGACCAATGTCTACTGTGTCGAGCATGGTTCTGATGTTCCAACACGCAAGCTTTAGTCTTTGCACACTTTGTGAGGCAGGTGCATGCCTTTTCTTTGTTGTTATTTTTTGACCGCAAGTAAGGATGCCCGTTGACCGCGGCTAGCCAACTGGGGTGGAGGAGATGAGCTTTGTTTAGGCCACCTTTTCTAGGCCCCTCTCCGTGTGGAGCAAGCAGTGCTGTCCCTAGATAAGGCTGCTTGGTCGTTCAGGGTGCTGCCGAAAAATGCTTTCATCTCCGGGTTAGCATCAGGCGACCAATACCCTGAACCGCCTACATGCAGGATCGGGACTGCGGCTTCAAGTGGCACCTTCCACCTGCCGTTTCGCCCCTTGCCCATCGCTGCAGGACTTGGTGCGTTGTGGGTTGTGTATGTGGATATGCCTTTCAGGCCTGCGCAGAGGAATTTTTTAGGTGAAGCCCAGTGTGCGCAGTACTGGCTCCACCCTTTCACCTGGGGATCATCTGCCATGGCCCAGTAAGCCAGGACGCCGGCAGCGAGTCCTCCAGGTGGTAGGTGTTACATTAACAAGCTCTATCTGCCCGGGTTTGATGTTAGAGTTTTCCTTCTCGTAGGCTAGCGAGGTTAGTGGGCCCAGCCTGCCCATCCGGTTATACCGCCAGACAATTTGGTCGCACCATGACATAGCAAACTCTGTGAAAAACTCCCTCTGTATTGTAAGTTAAACACCTTTACTTCTTCTATGCCTGCTCAATGTGTAATGTACACTAAGGCTGATTCAGCACTAAGTTGCTCCAGGGCAGGCTTCCATTTCTTTCTGGAGCAAAGTGGCAATTTCACACCAGCTGCTTCAAGCCACCATTTTGCCCCAGGTTAACCCATGATTTGCCACGGAGCAGCGTAAACCTGGAAAAAAAGGTTTACGTTGCTGCATGGCAAATTGCAGGTTGCCCTGGGGCAAAATGGTGGCACAGAGCAGCTGGTGCGAAATCGCCAGCTTGCTCCAGGGAGAAACGGAAGCTTGCCCCAGAGCAACCTTAGTGTAGAATCTGCCTAAGAATGGCTAGCTTCAGCAGTTTATTGTTCAAACCAGTTCCTGTACAAAAAAGTGAGATAACAGGAAGGAGATATTTTAAAAATGAGTACAATTTTTTAACTTTATCTCAAACTCCAGTTTCATGGACACTAGTGTAGCTTTCAGAGCATATAGAATAGGGGAGTGGGGGTGGAATCCATGAGAAAATGTGTCAGTTCCCTCAGGATACTGTGAAATTATATCATCTCCCATTGGATTATGCATGAATTCACATATTCAAATATGAGCCTACCCATTCATTCAGATCATCACTGAGACCTTGAAGTAAGGCAGATGAGAAAGGGCACCTTTGGTCACTGGAACTCCAGCCTGTGCAAAGCCTACCTGTCCTCATCACCCTCGGCTGGCCACTATGTGATAAAGACTTTTCTTTACTCTTCCTTTAAATAATTTACTTTTAGAAACAAAGCTCTCTGTTAAGGCAAGCTCAAGATGAAGTAGTGTGTTGGAATAAGAAACCTCAGTAGTTTCCTTGTTTCCCATGCCTATCAAAGCTAATGATGTCCCTAGTTGTGTAGAACTGTAGAGTTTTATCTGAATGTATTAGACAGAGAACTACCTACATGTTTAGCTTTCTCCCCATATGTAGAAGGTCTAGACACTTTATTAAATGGAAGTGAGGAATCCAGACCAGCTAATAATGGAACAAATTGGGATTCGCTGGCATGGGATTTGCTCCAGGTGAAACTTAATCAACCAGCTAATGTGCCAACCCTATACATAAAATAAAAGAACCAACGTATTGAATTGAGCTTAGACAGCCAATGAAGCTGCTTTAATACTGGTATACTGTACTCACAGTATGAGACTCTGAATAAAAAGTGGGCTGCTTTATTTTACATTGACATCAAAAGTACTTTGTATACATTACAACAGGCTGCAGCAAACAGTTTTATTTGTTACCCAGTAAAGGGCTTTTCTACACTTACTCCTCATTTTCTTAGCAGTCAATCAACAAGCAATGGAATTAGTCTGAGCATGGTTCTTCTGCTTGTCTTCCCTCCCAGTGCATTTTCACAGTAGTGGGGTCATGTTTTTTTCCCCACATGCATGCCTGAGGATTTCAAAGGAAGGTGCTTTTGTTCTTGGAGACAGCCCCCTTTTATATTTTGTGCACAGGGTTGCCAAGTCCAATTCAAGAAATATCTGGGGACCTTGGGGGTGGAGCCAGGAGCAAGGGTGTGACAAGCATAACTGAACTCCAAAGAGAGTTCTGGCCATAACATTTAAAGGGACACCTTTTAAATGCCTTCCCTCCATTGGAACTAATAAAGGATAGGGACACCTTTTGGGGCTCATAGAATTGGACCCCGTGGTCCAATACTTTTGAAAATTGGAGAGTGTTTTGAAGAGAGGCACTGGATGCTATGCTGCAAATTTTATGCCTCTATCTCAAAAAACACCCTCCAGATACCCGTGGATCAATTCCGTTTCCAGAAAAAGATTGAGATAAAGATGGTCTCAAATGAACTGGGGGGAAAACCCAGAGGAGAGAAAAATGAAGCCAAAACTAAAGTCACAACAATGAGTGCAGAAATCAGGGAGCAAACTGAAGCAGTATGGGGTCAGTACTGACAGAATGCAGAAAAGTCCACAGTTCCCACATCAGGGCAGGCACATGAGAATGACCTGTACACATGAAAATTTAGATAAAAATGCCTAGGGGTGGGGGAAATCATTTAAATCTGTTGTACACAGAGCTCTGGAGTCTGGCTTAATAAAACCCCAGAGGAAAATGAGAGAGGAAGCTCAGCTGCTTAACCAGTGAATAACTTCATTGTTTTAACAATATACAGAATAGCAAAGAAAAATAGACTAGCTGAGATATAAGCCAGCAAAGGGACGGTGGGACGGGAGGGACGGTGGCTCAGTGGTAGAGCATCTGCTTGGGAAGCAGAAGGTCCCAGGTTCAATCCCTGGCATCTCCATAAAAGGGTCCAGGCAAATAGGTGTGAAAATCCTCAGCTTGAGACCCTGGAGAGCCGCTGCCAGTCTGAGACAATACTGACTTTGATGGACCAAGGGTCTGATTCAGTATAAGGCAGCTTCATATGTTCAAAGCCAAACTGTTCAATGATAAACACAGCAGCAATTTACTTGTGACAAACCGAAGAGCAATCCTAGAGCCCAACTGTAGTCATTTTCAACCCCCAGGTATGGTGTTTTCCCCATGTGACTGGGAGCAAAGATAGAGGTAGGGTTACTCAAGAAGAGACATGAACATGTAAAGGATGAATAGGAAAGGGTTGAGGAGATGGATTTCCAAGTCAGGTGGGAACCTCATGGAATCAGCTAGAAGTATGGCTAGCAGGCTGGAGACTAAGATGGAGGAGAATAAGATGCAAGAGAGGGAAGAACCACATGAAAGGAAGGCTTCAAGGTGGAAGATAAAACAGGACAAACTATTCCACAGTGGGGAAAGGTTTGGGAGCTTAACCAACTAAAAAATGTGGGGCTTGATAGATCCTTTTCTTGTGCATCTGGTTTTACCTGGACACAGGCAGGAGTAGGAATGCAATTGGATGAGATTCCTTGCAGAGATTTTTGATTGGTGCAGTTAGTAGAATCCACGCTGCTATCTGAGGGGGTCCTTGTTGCTCTAGTGGAAAATTTTGGATTTCTGCATGCTATTGTAACATTTTGAGGTTATATGCTGCTATTTTCTGATTTCTCCTTTCTGTGAAAGGGGGCTTGAATAATTGCTTAAATTGTTAGCCTGACTCATGTTCAGTCAGCGATGTTAACCTGGCCAGCTGGGTGCTTTGATTGCCCTTATACACCTTCATATTCATTCATACTTGAGCTTTATACCATCCTTTTTGTGTCATGCATGAATACCATTGTCAGGGAATAAACTGAATACAAATTGTTGCTCTGTAGCTTTTACATTTGTTTTAGAGGCTAACTTAAACAAATACTCTTAACCTCACCTCATTAAAAGTGATTTGCAACCCATGTTTTAAAATATATACCAACTCCTGCATCTTACATATATAATACCAAAAAAAAATCACATCTCTTGTATCTAACTCTAGTGTAAAACCAAATGAACAAATATATACATTCAACTTAAAATGGTTCTATTGTTTGCTTTCTCTCATATATTAGCACTGCCCACACAAATATACAGTAGCTTGAAAAAGGCGCCCAGCACTTGGGGAGTTGTTTGAGAATGCACTCATGTGCCTTCTGTTGCCTAAGAAAAATCCTTGCACCTTAAAATACTGTCTGTCTTTATCACTACCTCTGTCTTCTGGAATTCAGTTCCTAGCTTATGTTTCTAATGGCAGGGAACATGGCAACAGATAGTGAAGTTGATAGGCAGCCAATGTTTACAAATGAATCTGATTCTACATGAAATAATTTGCAGTATCTCAGTAGGGCAAATTCACAGATTTATCAAGAATTTTTGTCCCCCCCACCCATGCCCAACAAGCAAAAACACAAAATAAAACACACACACACCACATCTGTTTTGCATACCTGAAATCAAATGCTCAGAAATGCCAACTGTCTTCTACGCACAAGAGACATGCAGGCAAGTTCATTTTAAGGACTAGAAAGGGCTATGTTCCTTTAGAATCTGGCAGTGCAATCCTCAGAACTGAGCCAGCTGGCCTGGGGGAAAGAACACAGAGCTGCTGGGGAGGTGAGTGATTGTGTGTGTGTGTGTTTTTGCCTTTCCTAAACTGGGGAGCATTATTTGAGGTTGCTTTAAGAGAAAAGAGGCTTTGAAGGTCAGTGGGAATGTGTAGCTTGCTGGGGAGTGGTGTTTTTGTCTGGGTCTGTTTGGGTCTTTTGTCTGGTCAATTGCTTATTGAGCAAGGCTGTTTGTTTGGGGCTGATTGCAGGCCCCACTGTCTGCTGTTGCTGCTAGGAGGTGAGAGCTGTAGGCCTCTGAACTGTAGGGTCCTCCTAGGTAGAGATGCAAGTCTTTGGCACAAGCTGAAAGGGAGGGTCAAAGGGGTCTTGGCCTGTGGTACTTAGCCTAAGGACTGGGCCTGGGGACCCTGCATCACTCTAAATATCTTTAAACCACTAATGAGTTATAAGATAAAGTCACCAGGGGAATGGGGCTATCCAGTATTTTGCAAAAAGTGCCACATGTATGATTATCTACCCACTGGATGTAATTTGTGGGTATATGCTCAGCACATGGAGCCAGGGCCAGATTTAGGGGGGGCACAAGGTGTGGCTTGCCCCCAGGCGCTGAGGAAGGGGGGCAGCATCAGTGAGGCTAGGCACACGATCAGGGAAGGGGAACCTTCGCTGTGTGCCTCTGCCCATCCTGCTGCTGGCGCCCCCGTCCTCCCCCACAGAGCCAGATCCACCCGACGAGCCTCCCAGGCTCTCTGAGGCACAGGCGCACTGTTGGCTCCACCCCCTAGGCATCCTTTGCCCGCCAGCACTTAGGAGCAAGCACTGAGCCTAGGATCACATGCGCCCTGCCTGCTTCCCAAAGCCTGCCTTTTCCAACGTTGGCTGGCTTGCCTGGGCTGCACAGGCTGGTAGCAAACAAAGCGGCGAGAAGTGGGTCCGGAGAGAGGGGAGGGTCGGCCTCCGGAGCACGCATAGACAGGCTGGAAGTGCGGGGGGTAGGCAGCCAGCACCGGAGGAGCGCACAGAGAGAGCCGAGGAGAAGAGGGAAGAGAGGCAGCCAGTGCGGGAGGAGCCCAGCCCAATTTTTGTTGCCTTTTCCAGCTGGCACATATGCCTCCACCAGATTCTTTTCCCTCTTCTTCCTCCGCCTCTCATCTGCTGGGAATCGGAGTCCTCCTCCTGACTATGAGCCAGCTGAGAGAGAGAGAAAGTGATTCACAGGTCAGCAAGCGGGCAAGAGCTCTTAGGCACAGGTGGGTCAGCGAAAGTGCCCTTCTTCCCCACCCCCAAGGTGGAATTTTGCTCGTTGATTATTCTTAGTCCGCCTTTTGCACTTGGACTCTGGGCGGGTCACCTAAGAGTTCTGAGACACCTCACCTAAAATGGCGCCGCAAAAAAGACCCTTCCCCGAAAGTCCAGGGAGATTGGACAGCCTGTAATCTGTTGTCTTGCAAAAACCCAGGGGGATGAAAAACAGGGCCAGCCTTGACTTTCCTTTGTATTGGATTGAGGTGTGTGTGTGTGCTCGTGCGCAGGAAGGAAGATTCCTTGGCACCCGAAGGCACTTTTGCAGGGGAGGAAGGGGGAAGGAAAGGCCACCGAGCCCCCAGGTTTTTTATGTATTTCCCCAAGGAGCTGTTTTATGCAGGGAATGGATCTCTGTAGTATGGAGAACAGTTGTCATTCTGGGAGATCCCCAGGCCCCTCGAGGAGGTTGGCAACCCTACATCCTGGGAGTGAACCCATTGAATAGAAGAATTAAAGTTGAACCTGTTTCTGATTGCTGCTGGTCCCTCTGGATCTGGGAGCTGGAAACAGGCTGAGGAGTGTTTTAATCCAGCACTGCAAGGGTTAAAGGAACAAAAGCCTTAGGGTGGAAGGCTTTTCCACTTGGGGGTGGGAGGGGGGTGGGAGAGAAGTTTCTGAATTGTCAAGAAAGAGCAGCAGGGAAAAGCCTTCTTACAGCCGGATCCAGGGAAGGTTTCCTTGCAAGTAAGTCATGGGGGGGGGGGGGAGGCAGAGAATAAGGTATTAGATATTGCAAGAGAGAAATGTAGCTGTAAGCATCGGTTCTGCCCCATTTTGGGGGTGGGGGTAGAAACAATCTGCCTTGAAGTACAAGAAAATTCACTGTATGAAACTGGCATCAAAGTGCTGGTCATTTGAATTCTGCAAAACAAAAACAAAAAGATGTTGCTACTAGGTTGTAGGGTTGTCCAGTCTGCAGTGGAAATCCCTGGACAATTTGGGGTGGGTAGTGGAGCCTAGAGGGGGACCTCAGTGGAGTATAATACCATACAGGCTACCTTCCAAAGCTGGCATGTTTTTTGGGGGTGGGGGATGATCTCTGCACTTGCACAAACAGATATAATCCTGGGTGATTCTCCAGGCCCCACAGAATAGTATAAAACAACAACAATGCTGCTGTGAAATATTAACAAAATCTATTTATAATATAATAAATTGCTAACAATAAATTCCTATGTTGGCAAACATCAAAATACATCTAGTGGTTAAATAGCAATCACTATGTTAAAGTGCAAGCTTAGAAAATCTCAACCATTTTTACCACAGTTCATTCTTTGTCTCCATAAAAGACTTTCAGAAGTTCCAACTCATCAAAAATTACCCATCTCCTTGAGCTGTCTTAGGGCGTTTTCGCACTGACCTTCAAGTGGTGCGACCACCCTCCTCACGCCGGCGGATCTGCAGGGATTTCGCACCAGAAGCGCCGGCGCACCCAAAAGAGCCGGCGACTTCCGTCGCGAAACCAGCTCAAACGGAAACCGCCAAGAAGCAGGAAAACGTTTGAGCTGGTTTCGCGACGGAAGTCGCCGGCTCTTTTGGGTGCGCCAGCGCTTCTGGTGCGAAATCCCTGCAGATCCGCCGGCGTGAGGAGGGTGGTCGCACCACTTGAAGGTCAGTGCGAAAACGCCCTTAAAGTGCTGGTGTAGGTCCTGTTGAAAAAAAAACCACTCAGTTCTTTGCAGGCTTCATTGTATATATTTTCAAGTGTTGCTTCCAACTTCTATTATTAGCACTGAATTTTGGAGACTTAAAAAGTTGGAAGCAGTGTTTGAAAATATATACAGTGAAGCTTGCAAAGGATAGACTTCCCTAGTACTGACAACATGCAAATTTGCTTAGATTCAGCAGCTTTGCCTCAGTCATGTATCTTCAGACCAGCAAGCACATTAACTCTTAGACTAGTGTAGGCATTTATGAAATCACTGGTCACTTCCCGCTTTTGGCATTTGGAGGCTTAGAGATAATCCGAACCAATGTCTAAACAGCTGCATAAAACAGTTCATAAAAAATTGGATTCACAAAGATCATGCAACCCACAGAAACACTATTAATTGTCACACAGGAGCTGTCATGTTGTTAAAGACCCCTAAGATATCTTTGAAAGGAAAATCCACATAATGTGTACTTCAGTAATTCATTTTTGAGAATTGGTTGGGGGAGGCACCAGCCCTGACCTCACAGAATGGGCAGGAGCCGGCTGTCTCAAAATGTCAGTGGCTGGGGAAACAAGACATTGACAAGTGTTATTCAAGAGCATCTTAGAGGGATCTAGCTGGCTGCTGTTGGAAACAGGATGGTCTTGAGCCTGATCCTGCCCTAGACTTATATATATGGGGGTGCCATTTTTTACTTCCCCTCCCCCTCAAAAATATGTAGATCCGGCCTTCATGGCGCTTGTGGTTCTTCGAGAGCAAGTTCATTCCCTTAAGGCTAGGGTTGCCAACCTGGAGAAGCTGAGACAGGGCAGTTCAAATATCTGACCTGATTAAAATGTTCCTGACATTCCTAGTTCTGCATAATCCAATAAAGGGCAAACTGGCACATCCAGGAATGTCCTGAATGAGAAACTGATCTTTATGAATAATTTTCCTTATAGGATTTGCCATATGGTTATAATCTATAGCACGTCATCCTTTTATTATTATCCTTTTTCTTATCCTGAAGTAACTCTTTCCTGTTACTTGATCTAGCTCTGGAAAGGGCTCCCTGAATTATTCCCATTGGATATCCTCTTTGTTGAAATTGATCAGACATTTTAGCCACTTGTCCCTCAAAGCGTTCCTCATAGGTGGAATTCCTTAGTATATGAAGGAATTGACCATAAGATAAATTTTGGCATAGATGTCTTGGGTGATGAGAATCAGATAAGAATTTCTATCAGTCTTTTTAGTAAAAGGTCTCATTGCCAAGGTCCCTTCAGAGGCCCTAAAAATCTCAATATCCAGATAATTTATAGCTTTATAATCCTTGAAGCACATGAATTTAATGAATGAATTAATATTATTTATCCATATAGTTAATTCTTCTTCTACTACTACTTTTCGTAATATCAAAAAGATGTCATCAGTAAACCTCATGCAAGTCATATATGTCTGAAAAAAGGGTTAATGTCTTGATTACAAATGAAGTATCTCTCAAATCTGGCCATAAATAAACTGGCCAGACAAGGTGCAAATGCACTGCCCATCACAACATCCCTTACTTGCAGGTAAAAATCCTCTTCATGATAGAAATAATTTTTCTCAATGATCAAGTCCATTAGTTCCAACAGAAAAAATGTTAGTGGCATTGTCTCATGTCTTCTTTCTTACATTTCCTGAATACAAAATCTCACCTCCTCATGAGGTATACTCATATAAAGAGATACCACATCAAAAGTTACTAGGACACTCAGAGGTGACCCATCCACTAGGAAAACCTAAGCGGCTTCCTGTGGCGTGGGCCGGGGGGGTGCCAAATTGGGCCCTCCCCCCATTGCCTCCCGGGCAATTGATATCTCCTGAGAGGAGAGGCCCTCTCAGAGCTGGGCAGAAGTTGCACACTGCCAGACCATCATCCAGCTTCCTCTGTGGTGTCCATCCCACCTCGCTGTCCACACCCACAGGGTGGGAAGGGCATATGCGGCATTGCAGCAAGGCTCTCAGCAGTCATCACTCTGCTTCTGCTTCTGGAAGCCTAGGTATTGCCATGCCGTCTGCCCTCCCCACCCTCTGGCTTTGCCCACAGGGGTGAGAGCAGGGCCTCAGCTATAGGGTGCCAGACGCTCTGGGGCTGCCCCTGAGGACACTATCTTTAGGGATAGATTTGTCTTCAGTTTTGTTAATAAAATCCTTGAGGTATTTAAGAAAAGCTGGTATCCTGTTTGCAAAGGATTGAAGTTAAGCATCCACAAATTTGGATAATGGTTCTCATACGGAATTAAATCCAGAAACTAAAGCTTATCCGGGGTGGGGTCCAGTTTTTGTATTTTTGGCAAAATGTAGAAAACCGGTACCTTCAGGTGCTGAGGAATCAAATATTCAGCCAAAGGTTCTGTAATATGTCCCATCAGTAAGGTCTCCCTTGCTGTTATTTTAATCAAGTTCAAAGTATGATTACTTGGATCACTTTGCATTATTTTATAAAAGGAGCAGGGCTTTTTTTGAGCAGCAATGAACAGGAACGCAATTCCGGCTGGCTTGGTGTCAGGGGGTGTGGCCTAATATGCTAATGAATTCCTGCTGGGCTTTTTCTATAGAAAGCCCTGTGAGAAACAATAGTGGCATCAAGGATGTATGGCCTAATATGCAAATGAGTTCCTGCTGGGCTTTTTCTATCAAAAAAGCCATGAAAAGGAGGTATCTGAAAGCTGCCTCATTACTTCATGTTGGTAATTGGACCTATCCTGAAGAAGGTTCCTCCCTTATCTGCTTCCTTTTCACAATATTTTTGTCACTAGTCAAATTCTCTAATAGTAATGTATCATCCTTAGATACATTGTATTTTATCTTTTTATTTTTGTCTTCCAATGCTTCAGTCTCTTTAATGACTAGCTTTTCAAAGTTTTGTCTCTCAGGGTCCATATAGTTTGGTGTAAAAACTGACATTAGTTTGAATTTGTTTTTTTCAATCTCCTGTTCCTCTCCAAAGATTTTCTTTAATTTAAGCATTCTAAATAATTTAAATAGGTCTACCCATGTTTAGAATGAGTTATATTTGGGGTCTGAACTTACCTAAGCCCAAATTTAAAGCCTTCACTTCAGACTGTGATGACTGATGAGACAAGAGATTAACAGTTAGGTTTTCTTCTCCCCCTTGCGGTTGGGATGCATTTTTAAAACACCTCTAGCCTGTTTCTTAGTCTGTTTAGTTCTGTTGCTTAGTTAATTCTTCTACTACATCTGCCTTTCTTACTATCAAAAGGAAGTCATCAATAAACCTCATGTAAGTCATTATATGTCTGAAAAAAGGGTTAATGCATTTGCAGCATTCCTTTGCACACATTGGAGGGCATGCAGTGGATTTTTATACCTGCTTGTGGACTGTGTTGAAAGACTGACAATAAGAGGTATTTCCCACAGATTGTGGATTAAGATAGACATGAGTCATTTTTTGTATAACTGTTTATTAATCCTTTATTAATTCTTGTTATACATTGTAGAATTGTTTCTGATAAATAATTGTAAATAAGCAAGGCCAGTTTATTCAGTGCTATGTGGTTCTATATTGATTTAGCCTTTTGCTATTGAACCATGGTTTCTTACTATCAGTAATTATTAATGACACAATGATCACCAGCAGAATTATTACATGGGAGAGAGATGTATACTAAATTAAATGTTACTGAATTTTCAAAAGCAAGGTCTGATGTATTGTTGGAATCTAATTTGAGGGAAAGAGTGGATTAGAAGCAACAGAAGTATAAAGCTTACACAGATAAACATAGGGGTGCTAAGGATATTAAATTTGAGTGTGATTCGTTACTTAGATTAAGAAGGCCTGGGGGTCCTGGGAAATCCAGTGTGTTGTAATGGCACCTAGAAATCTATTAAATGCATGACCCCATGCATTCTGTACTAGAAATTACCTTGAATGCCAGACTTGTGTATTAAGAGCCCTGCTGGATCAGACCAATGATCTGGAAGGAAGTACTTCTTCACCCAAAGGGTGATTAACATGTGGAATTCACTGCCACAGGAGGTGGTGGCGGCCACAAGTATAACCACCTTCAAGAGGGGTTTAGATATTAGCCACAGTGTGTGTGTATATATAAAAATTTTTGCCACTGTGTGACACAGAGTGTTGGACTGGATGGGCCGTTGGCCTGATCCAACATGGCTTCTCTTATGTTCTTATGTCCAGCATCCTGTCTCACACAGTAGCCAACCAGTTCCTCTGGATGCCCAACAACAGGATATAGAGTCCTTCAGCTTAAGGATCTTTTCTCTTTAAATTTTAATCACATTCAAGCTAATATTTCAGAGAAACTTAAACATTGGAAAAAACTACATTGGACTTGGCAGGAAAGACTGGATTTAATTAGAGCTTTTATTTTGCCTCTATACATCTTTCTATTTAGCACATTACCCATAGAGATCCCTAAATCTTCTTTACAGATCAGCCAATCAGCTCTCTTAAAATTTCTATGGGATGCAAAACAACATAGAATACATTTTAAAACATTATGTAAACCTATTAAAGATGGAGGCTCAAGTTTTCCTAATCTGTTTTAGTACTATAATGCAACTCAACAAACAATTAAAATGATCCACCCTGACGATGCACCTGACTGGGCATATATCAAACAGTCATTTGCACATAACAGAACTCTTCAGGAAATTATATGGAACCAACCCTCTAAATGACCTACCATGATTCAATAAAACCCCTTCTTGGTTAATACATTAAAAGTCTGGGACCATAACAGAAGCAGACTTGCCCCGGATATTTCTCCAATTGCAACTTTTATTGGTTAGGATTGGTTCTCTCCCACACATGCAGATGAGTCTTATAAAATATGATCACAGCGTAGGCTCCATAGAATTATTGACATAGTTAAAAATGTGGAAATAGATAGCAAGTAGAATCTTGAAGAGAAAGGTAATTTTAGAGTATCATGGTATCAATACTTCCAATTAAGACACTATCTATGGCCTCCCTCAAACAAAGCTTGAAAGATAATCTAACACCATTTGAGACTTTACTTAAAGAATCATTCCTGTTCCGGTTTCGGCAACATGTCTTTAGGAGCGGCTCAGACTGGTGTGTCCAGAGCCGCTTCTAAATCGGACCACAGAGGGGTCCCCCATGAGGGGCAACTTGATTCTGGAACCCAGGAAGGGTCCTGGAAGGCAGGGAGCTCGAGCGGTTGAACGGCGGTGTCAGCAGAGGCGGCTGCCCCCCCCCCCCCCCCCGATTCCAGCTCGCTGTAAGCCTTGCAGCTCTGATCACCATTTTTAAATGGCTCGAGGGTCGACTGCTGGACTTTTCCTCTTCTTTTTCTTCTTATCCAAGCCACTCTGCAGTAACGAGACAAGCTACATCTTCGTTATCAAGACTGTAAGTTTTTTTCTTTCTATTGCTGATCTTTGAAGCACTGTTTTTGTCAAGCAGGAAAACAGAACTGAGACTGAGGCAAAATTCAGATAGAGGCAAAGGTGGAGAAGGGGAGGAGGGACTCTCTCTCCTTCTCTTTCAAGGCTTCTAAAAATTTCTGCCTAACCTGGTGATGCTTATAATCCCTACATGAGAAGAATCCCACTAATTCTTAAACATAGAAGAGACTTGATGGCTGAATTTAACTGATTTGTTTTAAGCTTCCTTTTGGAGAAAGATTTGACTTTGGGAAAGATGCTGGCAGGTATATATGGACAAGAAGGACAGCTGGCTTAAGAAGTAATTTGAAGTTTAGGCTGAAGTGCTCTGAACAAATTTATGTGAGCTCCATCTAGACTTTTAAATCCTGGTGGGTACTGTAAATTGGATTATAAAGGCATTTACATATCCAAATCTTTTAAAACCTAACCAGAGTTATAGATATGATGACCAGTTGGGAAAAGACAATAATTTGAAAACCAGAGAGGAGTTAGAAAATATGGACATTAGAATGAACTGGTGGTTGAGAATGCAAGTTGAATCTAGGTACGTTAAAGACACAATGATAGGCTTTAACACAGAACAATACCCATTTGATAAAATTTTCCTAGGCCCTCAAGAAAAGCTAATCTCTAAATTATATGTATACCTACTACAGATGAAGATGCAAGACGAAGTTGTAAAAGATTGTATGGTTCAATGGGTGAAAAAAATGGGTCATAGTATTACATTAGAAGAATGGGAGAGATTGTGGAAGTTCAATATTAAATTAACCAGATCAGTAACTTTTAAAGAAAATCTGGAGAAATTGTGTAAGATGTATATTAATATGAAATTGTGTAAGATGTATATTAATATGTCTAACAAATGCTGGAAATGTGCTAAACAGGGGAGTTCTTTCTACCATATGTGGTGGACATGTGAGATGGTGAAGGACTATTGGAAAATGGCTCATGAATTACTACAGAAGATTATGAAGACACAGATTTGATTCAAACCAGAACTATTTTTATTGAATATATTTCCTGAGGACTATTCCAAAGAAATGAGACATTTGTTGGCACATTGCAATACAGCAGCCAGGATTGTCTTGGTACAGAGATGGAAATCGCAGGAAATCCCCACGAGAATGGACTTGGTGGGAAAAATTCTGGAAACAGCAGAGCTGGACTTTTTATCCCAGCTGTTGGCTGGGAAATCTAAGGAAGAAGCAAGAAAATATTGGTTGAAATTCTATGCCTGGTTAGATACTCAAGACCCTTAAGATTCTCTGGTGTGGACTTATATCTCCCTTTTCCTGTATTCTGTACTATAAGATTGCTTTTACTGGAAATGTCAAATTCAATAGTTATTTTAACAAAAAGATAACACTAAATATTAAAATGTTGATGTTGCACAATTTAGAGACAACAATATGTGACAATCTATGTATTTTAAGCAAGTATTGCAGATGTAGACTTGCATTATTTGGAAGTACTCTCTATGCAGATTAAGACTAATTTGTAATCTTTATTTCTTTTTCCTTCTTATTCCCCATTCCCAACTTTTTGAAACTAATAAAACTTTTAAATACAGAAAAAAAAGAATCAATCTCAACATGTAAGAAATTTATTTTGATCACATATAAGATCAGGGGTCATTTTGTAGAAAAATAGGTGGTGGAACTCATCCAGGGATTGTTATGCAGCTGCACCTACTATTCAACGGACAAGGAGGTGGAACTCTCAGAAGGAGGAGATGGAACTCTCAGAAAGGTTCAGGAGCTGTGCTCCTGTGAGCTCCCACTGAATCCGAGGCCTGTACTTCTAGCCACTTACGTACCTGATATATCTCTTTACATAAAAGAATGGTACAAGGAGCTGAAATATTATCTTCCAATAGATAACTGGAGAAAAACTTGGAATTCTCATATTTTTACCTAACATAAAGATCAGAACACAATTATTCAAAACCATTGTAAGATGGTACCTTACACGGAACAAACTTTTTCATATTCAACACAATACCTCAGATTTATGTTGGAAAGGCTGTACCTCATTAGAAACCCCACTACATTGCTGCTGTGAGTGTATTCACATTCAGCGCTTCTGGAAATCAATACAACACCATATACAAGAAATTCTACACATTAATATACCTTTAAAATTTGAATATTTTGTTTTAAACATGCAGACACAAGTGGCAAGTTTCAATAACTACAAACTACTAGAAAATTTTTGTGCTGCAGCTTGCCTTGAAATTGCTACCAATTGGAAAACCTTCAAACCATTATCTATATCAAACTGGTTTCTTAAAGTCCATGAAATATGTGTAGTAGATAAGCTTACAGATTCTCTTACTCAAAAGTATACAAATTCCTATGTTTTGTGGCTGTTTGGTTCCTTTTTTGAGTATTTTGCAAAGAAAGATTAATATTCTGCGTTACTTGAAGCAATTAATGCTATATATTAGGGTTTTTTTCCTTTCATTTTACTTATTAACCTGTAACATTCAGCTCATGTTCTATGATGTGTTTACTTGTTTTTTTCTTTTATCTGTCAATTTGTTTGTATTACCTTTTAAAATTTAATAAAAGGTTTAAACTGCAAAAAAACCCAAAAACACAGATTATAGAGGCTGAGGTCTTCTTCTGATGCTGCCTCCTGGCTCTGGGATTTAGAGGTTTAGTGCCTCTGAATGCGGAGGTTCCCTCAGTTACCAAGGTTAGTAATCATTGATAGCAAGTGGCCTCAGTCCCACTTTAGTTTATAATGCACATAGTACCATATATTTTGTTGAAATCAAGCCAAGTAGGAAAATGCATACGGTTGGATCCTACAAAGCTCAAGCTTTATCTGCTCGCAAAAGGAGGGAGGGTGCAGAGAATTATTGTTATCTATTTTTCATCTCACTGCAGTCCCCTGTGCCAGGTAGCATTTTGTCCATAATGGTCCCCAGACCCTTAGGAATTACATGGAGCTGCTGGGCCAATGAAAGGCATAGATGAGATGCCTTTGCAAGTGCCCTGAGCTCCAGCCTGAGGCTTCTTCCACTGAAGGAAAGTCCCACTTAAGTGGGATCAGGCTGCATAGGCTCAAGGGCCATTGAGGATGTATGTGTGTGGGGGGGTAGGCTTGCCAATCCCCAGGTCCCAGTGGGGGATCTCCCACTTTCCCAGGCTCCTTTCGGCCCCCAGTCAGCTGGCTGGTGGGTGGAAGCCCCGCCCCCACAGCCACCATGTGACTTTCCACCTCCGGAGGCTTCAGTCTCCAATTGGAAAGGCTTCCTCTTGGGATGGTGTGTCTGTGTTACTTTGAAGAAGCTGGCAGCAACCCGTGAGTAGAGATGCCAATCCCTCGCTTCAGAGTCGCCAGAAAGGGGTGGGGGAAAGAAATGTCTGCTGGGCACTTCATTATTACCTATGTAGAGATCGATTCTCAGAGGGTATAATGGGGAATTGATCTAAAAATATTGGGGGCTCTGGGAGGGCTGTTTTTTGAGGTAGAGGCACCAAATTTTCAGTATGGCATCTAGTGCCTCTCCCCAAAATACCCCCCCCCAAGTTTCAAAACGATTGGACCAGGGGGTCCAATTCTATGAGCCCCAAAAGAAGGTGCCCCTATCCTTCATTATTTCCTATGGAAGGAAGGCATTTAAAAAGGTGTGCTGCCCCCTTAAAATGTGATGGCCAGAACTCCCTTGGAGTTCAATTATGCTTGTCACATCCTTGCTCCTGGCCCCACCCCAATGTCTCTTGGCTCTACCCCCAAAGTACCCAGATATTTCTTGAATTGGACTTGGCAACCCTAGTAGGGGGGAGGTATTTGTGAAATTCCTGCATTTTGCAGGGGGTTGGATTAGATGACCCTGAAGGTCCCTTCCATGATTCTATGGAGGGCTTCAAACTTTCCTTAGTGAAATAGTGGGAATAGTAGGCTTCGCAGTGCAAGCATTTTCATAAGTGAGTTCTCCTGTTTCAGTTCATTGCTCCATTTTATTTATGAGTATTCCATGATTGGGGAGAGTGGGGGGCACAGTGCATCACAACATTATTTTAATTGTTTAGGAAATGACATGTGTTGACACGGAAGCGGCTTGAGTGATTTTTTTTTAAGTGTACACAACCAGAAGTACATGTCTCATGATAGTTTTGAAAACTGTAATGTTTGTGGTTTTGATTTTTACTAATGGGCCATTCATGTGTTTTCAATTAGCAGGTTTTATATTTACATTAGAAGCCATTTAAAACAAAGCCAGTTTACATCTCATATGTATTTTTAAAAGGCTTGTTTATTTTGGCCACAATCCAGCCAATATTAAGCACCTTAAAGTCCTGTTAATTTCAGGCAGGGGGGGGGGATTAAATGCAGGGCTTTTTTTGAGCAGGAACGCAGAGGAATGCAGTTCCAGCTGGCTTGGTGTCAGGGGGTGTGGCCTAATATGCCAATGAGTTCCTGCTGGGCTTTTTCTATAATAAAGCCCTATATGAAACAATGGTGACATCGGGGGGGGGGGGGTATGGCCTAATATGCAAATGAGTTCCTGCTGGGAGTTTTCTACCAAAAAAACCTGATTAAATGCATGCCAACATGTGCTTAATGACTGGACAGTGTATTATCTCCCTTTCTTTCCTAATAGAAACTGAACTCTTATCTGTGAATTTTAAGGCAATAATGTTACACTTCCATACTGTATTTATTTCTAAAACTCTCAAATTGGGTGCCAGGAAGGCATGTGATACAGCAGTCTGCTGAAGTTACCCAGGACTGAATCTGATTGGTTTGATTGGAGACCTCCTGAAAATCCCATGCAAGGCATCTTGAGTTCTATGAAGGAACAAAAACAGGATATAAATGCAATGCAATGCAATAAATATATTCAGTAGCATCTGCAGTGCTGAAAAGAATTCAAATTGAAATAGACATTCAAATGTTTGCAAGCATATCTGAGTTAGGAAAATGTGTCTGCTTTGTTCCTCTGCATTAATCTCAGCTCTGATATATGACGATTGTGTTAACTCTCTTTGCTGGCAGTGTAGAATTTACCTGAGTGGCATGCACACACAAAAAAATATAATTTCTGTAAAACTGCAGCAGGAGGCATTTATACCAGTAGCTAAACTTGGCAGCAAATTGATGCTACATCTGTGTAAGACAGAAGACCGCAAGGAGACTTCAAGGGAATAGTGGTTTATAGCAAAAAAAACGCCCCAACTTGTTGACTTGCAATGAAAAGTGTCACACTGCCAACCATTGCTTTAATAAGATAAGCAATGCAGTTGGGGGTGGGTAGTGTGCCAGGAAAGAAGTAGGACAATGATGCACTTCCACTGCATTAAAACTCATCTTACCCTTTATAGAGATTAAATGTTTTATCAAATCCTCACACACCTCAAATATGTATTAAGCCGTAATGTTTATGGCAAACAGCCAAAATACAACTACTGTGCTGAATCTCTTCTTGTGCTCTGAGACTCCTTTTATCCCCAGAATGCCACAGCTGGTACAATTCAACGTTTTCATGGGCTAGCTTGTAAAACAGGCAGCTGGAATCTCTCCATATGGGCCTCCAAGCTCAACCAATCAGTAGCTAAATAGAGTAGCAACTCTATGACTGGCAATTGGTACTCCTGTATAGGGTGACAAGAAGTTCTCAGGCCTTTAATAGTTTTGTAGATGAAGGGATTTTGAAGGTTCAGCTTGCTGTGGGGGGGGGGGTGAGAAAACGTTACAGCTGTGTTGAAGGTAAAAGGAGATTAGTCAACTCACGCTTCTTGCTCTTTGTGTGAGAGTAACAGTTCTTGAATATGTCACAGGGTGGGGATTCATCTGCCCCCTCAAGGAACACAATGAGTTCTGCCCAATTGAGCCTCTCTACAAGATGAGTGGCAATAGGAAGTAGGGTTGCCAAGTCCAATTCGAGAAATATCTGGGGAATTTGGGAGTGGAGCCAGGAGCAAGGGTGTGACAAGCATAACTGAACTCTAAAGGGCATTCTGGCCATCACATTTAAAGGGACCACGCACCTTTTAAATGCCTTCCCTCCATTGGAAATAATGAAGGATTGGGGCACCTTCTTTAGAGACTCATAGAATTGGACCCCACAGTCCAGTCCTTTTGAAACTTGGAGGGTGTTTTGAGGAGAGGCATTGGATGCTATGCTCAAATTTGGTGCCTCTACATAAAAAAACAGGGGGCCCCCCAAGAGCCCCAGATACCCATGGATCAATTCTCCATTAGACCCTATGGGAATCAGTCTCCATAGGGAATAATGGAGTGCCCAGCAGACATTCCCCCCCCCTGCTTTCTGATGATCCTGAAGCGGGGGGAGGGCCTCCAAACCGGGGGATCCTCTGCCCCCACCTGGGGATTGGCAACTCTAGTAGGGAGAGAGATTTTATTATTAGAGCAGAGATTATAGGAAATTCTTAGAGCATCACTGAGAAGTGATGCAACATTTTCTCCCAAATTTTATCCTCCCCACTGATGGTTACCAGCCTCCAGGTGGGGCCTGGAGATCTCCTAAAATTACAACTGATCTCCAGGTTACAGCTATGAGTTCACCTGGAGAAAACGGCTGCTTTGGAGAGTGAACTTTATGCCCCACTGAGGTCCTTTAACTACCTAAACCATGCCCTTCCCGGGCTTCATTCCCAAATCTCCATGAATTTTCAACACGGAATTGGCAACCCTGCTGCCCGTATATTACCCTTGAAATTTCCTGACATTTTCCAAAGAGTGCTGGTGATCTTAGTCTGTTGGAAAGCACCACACTCTAGCAGATGTAAAGCAGACAACTTTTAACAAGGGAACAACCAGAAGGGGATAAATGGAAGACCATAATAGGTGTACAGGGGCATATGGGAAGAGACTGTCTTTCAGGAATGTGGGTTTCAAGGCAATGATTATAACTTTCACTTTGAATTGAACTAGGAAATAGGCAGCCAATATAACTTTTAAAATAGGCAAGATGTGCTCCCATCAACTATACTCTTGATACTCACTGAGCCACTGCATGCTGAACTAGTTGTGGTTCTAAGTTGTCTTCAAGGGCAGCCCCACATACTACAGCAGTCCAAACATGAAGCTACAAAAGTGTAGATTGACATGGCTGGATCAGCTAAGTCTAAGAAAGCCTTCCTCGAGTCATTTAAATCGGAGAAACTCCTCATGCTGGAACAAGGTTCTGTGGAAGATGGTCAGATTTACCCCAGTGACCAGCCAAAATAGTTACATGGCTGAGCATTAATTTGAACCTGAAGTGTCCTCAATCATATTTCAATAACCTGTCCTCTATAACAGGGGTGGCCAACGGTAGCTCTCCAGATGTTTTTTGCTTACAACTCCCATCAGCCCCAGCCAGCATGGCCAATGGCTATTTATTTATTTATTTTAATTTATCTGAGATTTATATCCCGCCCTTCCCACTAGGTGGCTCAGGGCGGCTTACAACATGTAAAACTAATATAAAATATAAAATTAAGCATTAAAATTAACATTTCATAACTTATAGTTAAAAATATTTTTTTTATTTAAATATTTATCGGCTAGGGCTGATAGGAGTTGTAGGCAAAAAATTTCTGGAGAGCTACCGTTGGCCACCCCTGCTCTATAACATACTGATTCTTGGCATAGCTAGCAAGCCATATCCAATTTAAGAATCTATTGATAGCTCCTCACTAGAGGCAGGTTCTGCTCTCTGAAAGAGGAAGGGAGCCTGGTCTGTTGTGGGACACACAGGCTAAATCCAGTGGGAACTTGGCTTCTCTGACAGTAACAGGAATAGTAGAATCTTTGCCTGTGGCCTTTATATCAACCTGACATAGGGACATGGTAAAAATGAGGTTTTGTAACTTGCTTGGAAAAATAAGAAAGCTCAGCTGTATGGAAGCAATAACAGTAAAAGAGAGAGAGAGAGACTTCTGTACATTGTTTTGATGGAGTTTTCTTTCATCAGACTGGATGTAAAATGAAATGAATAGCATGCTGTATAGTGAAGCCCATATAAATCAGAGCCAATGTTTGCCACTAAAGCAAATTATACAGACTTTACAGCCCATGAAGAACAATTAGCAAGGAAAGACATTTAGGTTACAAAAAGAATGAAAAGCAGACTGGAGCTTTCATTCCAGATGATTGACAGGTTGGCAAGGATAAATGACCTCCAAATACAAACTGCTTTTCCATTTGGGCTGAATTCTGATGGCTGAATAAACAGAAATACATGAGATGTTATACTTGGGATGCTTCTGCTTCTGTCATTTTCCAAAGCTGCTCAGTGCAAAGGAGACACTCCTTACTGCCATGTTCAAGGGCAAACCTGGTGTTGACCAAACACAAGCTTCCAGTATGCACTAACACACTTATAATCAACAAACAAATGTCACATCCAGGGCAGAGCCTGGTGCTTTTTACTCTACCCAGGAGCTCCAGGAGGCACAATTGCAAACATAACAACTCAAGGTAAAAGATAAGAGCAAGGTCACAAGCCAGCACTGAGTCAGAAAGTCAAGGGTTCTGTCCACAGGTCTGGGAAAACAAGCCAGGAATTCAGGATCAAAGATTAGAATTCAAAGCAACAGGCAAGGTCTGGGTTCCTAACTGAAAAACAAACACAGGTTAGCAGAAGAGGATTTAAAGGCCAAATAGGAGTCTGTTCATTGAAAAGAACAGCTCACAGAAGGTGGCAAGTAAAGTTATTTCCACACAAACCAGGGGTTATAACTGTCTCTCTTTTATCAAGCTAATGAGCTGACTCAGCACAGGTGTTACTTCTCACTGACTTGTGATTCTGGCTCCTGTAACAACTCTGCAGTCAGAAATTAGTGCTGATCACCAATTAGCTGGGCATTTGCCTCTCCTGAGCAGTCAGACATTCTTGATGTTTCTTGCACTCAGCTGGTTTGGCAGTTTCAGGCACTGACCTCTGTCCCTTTTTTTTTTGTCTTCTGACATAATGAGCAACCCCCATCGCCTGAAGCATCTGTTGCTAGCTCTGTCTCTAAATCCAGTTGTTCAGGCAGGCATTCCAGCAGTGCAGAGCCTGACTCTTCCATTTCCACATCCTCAGAGGAGGAGATAGCTGACTGGCTCATGACAATGGAAATAATTCAGATATACTCAATTATTTAACGGACATCCATTATATTGCTGTTTGTTAATCCAAAAACTGAAGTATTTCCAGACCAGGGCAACCCTGTTTCCCACTATTTATCAGGCTCTCTTAATCCACCCAGTTGTTATGAGGGTGATGAGATGATCTTACCTTGCCCTCAGATGAAGAGTGATATAAACATAACTAATAATCCTGTCTACCCAGCAGTCCTAGTAAATCTTGTTGCTAGCAGGCTTACAGGAGGTACAGTTATAACAAGAAAAAAAGAATCAGAACAGGGAAATACATTTCTTACTCCAATATTATGGGCTTAGACTGAAGTAACTGCATGGGACTACCCTGTTACACTGTAATCCTATGCACGTATACTCAGAAGTAAGTCCCAGGTAAGTGTTTTTAGAATTGGAGCTAGCCTTGCCAACTGAGACAAAAATGTCCTATCCCTATAACAGAGGCTAAACGGGGCATGATTAACCTGATGATATCATTTACCTCCATTGTTATGTCCTGCATTCTAATCTCTATGTACAGCACAGTGCACACTACAGAGGCGACCAGTGGAACCCCACTGTTCCCCGGATGTAGCTTGCTAATACGCACCGCCAATCAAGATCTGTGGCGGGAAGTTTATCTGACCAGGATTGGACCTGGCCACACGGAGGGTTGTTCCGGGGCATGTATATAATCGGGACCCGGCCCGCCATTCTTCCTCTTGTGATGTACCATCTAATAAAGTATGTTGCCTTCAACACGTCTCATCATTGAGTACATTACACTGGCGACGAGGATGGGATCTAGCTAGGAGGACTCCCCAAGCAGGAAGTCGCTGACCTGGCTGGAGATGAGGAAGGCATGGAGCCGCAAGAGACAGAAGCGCCCGCCACCACCATGGCGAACCTGAGTATAACGACGGGCCATCTTGCTGAGTTCAACCCTGCCAACCCCGAGAGGTGGGAGACCTACACGGAGCGGATTGAATGCTACCTACGCGCAAACATGATTACCGACGACAGCCGCATGAGGGATGTACACCTGAGCGTCTGCAGAGAGGCCACCTTCGAGATTGCCAGAGGTGTCTCAGCCCCCGCGAAGCTCACCGAGAGAACGTACGGGGAGATCGTCAGACTCCTCACCGGGCATTTCTTGCCCCAGCCTTCCATCATTGCCCACCGATTCCTCTTCCACAAGAAGAAGAAGAAGATATTGGATTTATATCCCGCCCTCCACTCCGAAGAGTCTCAGAGCGGCTCACAATCTCCTTTACCTTCCTCCCCCACAACAGGCACCCTGTGAGGTGGGTGGGGCTGGAGAGGGCTCTCACAGCAGCTGCCCTTTCAAGGACAACCTCTGCCAGAGCTATGGCTGACCCAAGGCCATTCCAGCAGGTGCAAGTGGAGGAGTGCGGAACCAAACCCGGTTCTCCCAGATAAGAGTCCACACACTTAACCACTACACCAAACTGGAGAGATCAAGGGCCTGGAGAAACGGCTGCCATCTACCTGGCGGCTCTCCGCCAGATCGCAGGGAACTGCGGCTTCGACAAGCAGGAGGAAGCCCTGAGAGACCGATTCGTCTGGGGCCTCCGAGACGAAAGGCTGCAGCAAAAGCTCTTCACAAAGGAGGAGCTCACCCTTCAACAAGCTTTCAACGAAGCAACCGCATTCGAGAGAGCCACCAAATCGTACAACAACCCACAAGGAGAAGCAGTCCACCAGGAAGAGATGGCGCCTGGCAACCTGGAGGACGAAGAGGCCTTCCAGCTCCGCCACCCACAAGGAACGAGCCCGAGAGCCCCCACGCGGCAACAAGCAACAGAGAGACCGGCCAACAGCAAGTGTGCCAGCTGCAGCGACCCCCACGAGAGGTGGGACTGTCCCTATCGCAACATGGACTGCAGGAACTGCGGAAAGGTGGGCCACATAGCGCAGGCTTGCCGGGCCAAGACCAATCGTAGACGCCAGACCACTCACCACGACTCGACTGAGGCTCACACGACAGCATCGACCAGCCTGCAGGTAATGAACTTGCCCCTCACCGCCCCCGACAAAGTCAGACTGTCAGTCCTAATCGAGGGCGCCCCTTGCCAAATGGAGTTGGACTCGGGCTCCTCCATCTCCATAATTTCGGATGAGACCCTAAGAAAACTGCCCTCGTCGCCGGCTCCAATTGAAACCCGCTGATTTTATACTGCGGGACTTCCAGAAAAACTCCTTGCACATTGTGGGCTGGGCCACGGTACAGGTAGAGAGGAATAATTTCAGGGGGCCACTGGACATTCTAGTGGTAAAGCGCAAGCTCACCACATTACTGGGGCTGGCCTGGTTTCGACCGCTAGGTATTCAAATAGTGGGGGTGCAGCAGATGCAAACGAATAACTTCGAGCACGTGTGCCAGGAATTCCCCGAAGTTTTTGATGGGTCCCTGGGGAGTTACAATGGGACCGCTTTCACCTCCCGGGAATTCCAGGAGTTCTTGAACCGATACCTCATCCAGCACATTCGGTCCGCCCCCTTCCATCCAGCCACCAACGGCCAGGCAGAGCGCATGGTGCACACCACCAAAGAGGCCCTGGGTCGCATTGTACAGGGTGACTGGGACCACCGCCTGGCAGCCTTCCTATTTCATAACAGAATCACCCCCAACCCCGTCACCGGGTCCAGCCCTGCCGAATTACTAATGGGGAGGAAATTGATCACGAGGTTAGACAGGCTACATCCTGACAGGGCCACAGACTTCCGCAGTTCCCCCGAAGTCAGGGAAGCTGCACGGGGATTCTTTCCAGGGGATCCGGTCTATGCAAAAAACTTTGCGAGTGGCCCGGAGTGGTTGGCCACCCGGGTGCTGCGGGTGACTGGGTCCCGCTCCTACGAGGTCTCGACAGAGGGGGGCCAGGCTCTCAGGAGCCATATCGATCAGTTGCACCGCCGCACCTTGCCAGAGGAACCGACCGCCACGAGGGATCGGGGGAGCGGGGAAGAACTGACAACAAACACCCACCCGGAAAATACCCTGCCCATGCCGGCCGCACCAACTGCACGGGCGGAAGAGCACCACAGCGGCGGAAGCGACCCCACCAAAGAGACTCTGGACGAGCAACAAGCGACGGCCAGTCAGTGTCTGGCAACACCTCAACAAGGGGAAGCCACCGCCCTGCCAGCTGCAGCGGCTGCACCGACTCCCCAAGCAACCCCAAGAAGGTCGACCAGGGAACGCCAGGCACCGGCGTACTTGAAAGACTATGTGTCCTGAACTAGGGGGGGAGGAGTGTTATGTCCTGCATTCTAATCTCTATGTACAGCACAGCGCACACTACAGAGGCGACCAGTGGAACCCCACTGGTCCCCGGATGTAGCTCACTAATACGCACCACCAATCAAGATCTGTGGCGGGAAGTTTAACTGACTAGGATTGGACATGGCCTCACGGAGGGTTGTTCCCAGGGCATATATATAATCGGGACCCGGCCCGCCATTCTCCCTCTTGTGATGTACCATCTAATAAAGTATGTTGCCTTCAACATGTCTCGTCATCGAGTACATTACATCTATGCAACAGAAAACTTCAAATTCTCATTTCCACACATGACATCTCTATTAAAGGGTCAAAACACTTTTATCCAGGCCAATTGGCAACCTCAGTTGCAACCCTAAATACCTGAAGTCATCAATATTTTAGACATACTACAATGCTTCTTATAATGCTAGTGAACAGGTATTTGTTTAAATAACAGTACATATTTCTTCATTTTAGTTTTTGCTTGACTCCCAGACCAGCAGTAAGCTTAACTTCATCCAGAGGCAGAATCATAGAGTTGGATGGGACCTCCAGAGTCATCTAGTCCAACTCCCTGTACAATGCAGGAACTTCACAAATACCTCCCACACAAAGACATCCCCAGTGACCCCTGCTCCATGCAAAAACTCCAGGATCCCTTGACAAACTGGCCTGGAGAAAAATTGCTGACTGACCCCAGAGTCCCAATCAGCATTTTCCTGGGTGTGTAAGAAAGGGCTAGAAAGGTACTAGACTTCCAGAAGTTTAACTCTAATTTCTCTTCTGTGACTAAGTTTGCACCTGAAACCCCATTATTTTACGGTAGAAGAATCCAAGAAGTGGGAAGTGCTTTATTTCCACTGATCTTTTATTCCCTTACTTAATAGTATGTCTAGAATCTATGAGTGCAGACATGAATCATGTCTCCTATATTTGTATAATTTTAGTGACTAAGCCACACTGTAGGAAAACCTTCTGATCTCTGTGCTAAATTTACTGCAGAAACCCTTCTCTTCTGTCTTAATAGATCTGTGGTCTCCTTTTGTGGGCAGCTTTATTTTGACTCAGCACTGGCCCTAAACAAGCATTCTATAAAATAATTCTTCAAGAGAAACTTAATAGTTGAAAAGCCTTTATAACCTTCCTGCTGGAGATCAGAATCTAGAATATGTTCACTCCGATCCAAACTATATTATTTATGGGCAAAGAGTAACCTTCATGTGCTCCATAATGGAATCAGGATTTCACCAAATGCATCAGTTCATTCGTTTGTACAGTTGTTGTATCCTTGGGAGGGGGGCTACTACTGAGCCTGCTTTGGCTGGGTGGGCAGGATATAAATACTATATCCTGCCCACTATATCTATAACTATAACTACTTAACAAAAATAGCATTCTAGCTAAACAAGAGAGCTAGATTCCAGTCCAGTAACACCTTAGAGACCTACAGATTTTCAGGGTATAAGCTTTCAAAAATCAAACTTCCCTTCATCTTTGACTCTCATAAGCTTATGAGCCCCAAATTTTCTTCATCTCTAAGGTCCTACTGGACTAGAATCTAACTGTTTTACTGCCGTCCAACACAGCTACCCTCTGCAGCTAAGTTAAACCAGCAATAAGTAAGCTACAGTACAGCAATTTACAGTGCAAAACTAACATTCAGCCACACTTGAATAGGCCCAAGGATGGCCTGCTCAGAATTGCTCTCTAGACATCAAAATGTGCTGTAGTACTTCAGCATAGTTCCCTTGGCCCCACTACAAGACACTGGGTTATTTGCTACTTTTGTCCCTTTTGAAGGCATACAATTCAACAGCCTTGATGAAGCAAAGCAGACTGCATGAGAAACATAATGAAAGCCCAATGTTTGCTGCTTCCAATTCTATGATGGCAGAAATGTGGACTATACATTCAATCAATATATCTAATAGGCAGTGTGGCCAAATCAGTGCATATTTAAATCCAGAGACTGAAACCATTAACAGACAAGACAAAGCTTTCTACAAAACTGAAAAATGCCCCATGTTTACAGAAAAATCTGAATTAAAAAATGAGGTGTTAAAATCCCCCAAATGGTAGAAGCAGTCCCTGCAGCTTTAACAAAACAAAAAACAAAAACCCTTCAGTGGCCGTTGCTAGGTAATCACAACAGTATTGCCAGCCTTCAGGAGTAGGGGAGGGACCTTACCAGGGCTGTTTTGGCCCTTTGTGGGGGGATTCATCAGGGCCAGGTCCACCAGCAACCACTATGTACTTGCTACTATGTGAATTGCATGATTACCCTAGCACAGGGGTGGCCAACAGTAGCTCTCCAGATGTTTTTTGCCTACAACTCCCATCAGCCCCAGCATGGCCAATGGCTGGGGCTGATGGGAGTTGTAGGCAAAAAACATCTGGAGAGCTACCATTGGCCACCCCTGCCTAGCTGCTTGCTCCCATTCCACAGCATCGAAAAACGGAAACATTCAAACTATTCCAAACATGAATATACAGTAAAGACAATAGCCAGTAGGTAACCTTTTCCTCTCCACCCCCTCTTGGCAGGATCCCCCCACCCCTGACGTGATGTGCTAAGAGCACTTTAAAGGCACCATCAGGGTTTGTAATTTTTTACCGTAATTGATTTTTTAATATATATATATATATATATATTACTGTTGTACATCACCCTGAGCCTGCCGCTAGCCAGGATAGGGTGATTCATTAAATGTAATAAATAATAATAAAGTTCATAAGCAATGTTCCATCAGGAACTCCAATATGCAATTCATGAAAAAAAATTCAAGTAAAGACCAATCTTTCATATACTGACAGGTAGAGTTCTGACAGGTAGAGTTCATAGACAAGTTAGGTGGAGTTCGTAAATAATGTTCCAGCAGGAACTACAATACATAGTCCACCAAATAAAGAACAAGTCTTTTGTATTTTTCAACAGGTAAAGACCAATATTTCATACATTTTTCAATTGCAGGCAGAAACTGATAGGTGGAGTTCATAAACAAGTGAAGTAGAATTCATAAACAATGTCTTGGCAGGAACTACAATGTATAATCCACCAAGTAAAGAACAATCTTGTATATTTCCCAACTGTACTTTGTATGGTAATAGAGCCATTTCAGATGAGATCCTTTCTCAAGAGATGTGTAAATCCAATTGTGGTGCAGTAACCATTGAGCAGCAGAAAAACCAGATGGAGCACATAAGGTTCCCAACACATTCATGGCACAATGGCACTCAGTACAAAAGGCTAGGTGTTAGAAGTTGTTTCACCCCACCCAGCAGAGGTGGCCATCCTCCCACCCCAAGTGCCAAGGGTGCAACCTGCAGGCCAGATCACCCAGAGAAGAGGAGAAATGGGGGGGGGGGGGGGGATGCAGGGGGACAACAGGAGGCCTGGATCATACTCTGTCAGATCCAGAGAGGGGTAGCCCAGCTGAGGGAGGCTGAGCTTGAGGAAGACCAACTCTTCCACCCTGGTCAGATCCAGGCAAAAATGGTGGGGGCTGAGAATGTCTCCCCAGAAGGAGAACACCTACTCACTATGGACACTAGTGGGAGGGCAGGAGAGGAGACTCATGGTGATGCAAGAGAAGTCAGGCCAGATGGCAGTCTTGCGTGACCAATACTCCAGGGGATCAGCATCAGCAGACTTAGCGGATGTGGCAAGCTACTCCATCACCATCACCTCTGTCAAATTCTCCACCATTGAATGCCTGACATCCCCATTGCTCACAACCAACAACCAGTATCAAGTAGGGTTGCCAAGTCCAATTTAAGAAATATCTGGGGACTTTGGGGGTGGAGCCAGGAGACATTAGGGGTGGAGCCAAGATCAAGGCTGTGACAAGCATAATTGAACTCCAAAGGGAGTTCTGGCCATCACATTTAAAGGGACAGCACACCTTTTCAATGCCTTCCTTCCATAGGAAATAATGGATAGGGGCATCTTCTTTTGGGGCTCATTGAATTGGACCCCCTGGTCCAATCTTTTTGAAACTTGGGGGGTATTTTGGGGAGAGGCACTAGATGCTATACTGAAAATTTGGTGCCTTTACCTCAAAACACAGCCCCCCCAGAGCCCCAGATACCCACGAATCAATTTTCCATTATTTTCTATGGGAATAAATCTCCCTAGGGAATAAAAGAGTTCCCAGCAGACATTTCCCTCCCTTCCCCTCGCTTTCTGATGACCCTGAAGCAGGGGGAGGGCCTCCAAACCGGGGAATCCCCTGCCTCCACCTGGGGATTGGCAACCCTAGTATTGAGGCTTCTCCCTGACTGGGTTCTTTCAGGCATAGTTGCTGGGCTATGGCTCCTTCTCCTCCCTCCCCCAGCCTCTTCCACCCACTCTTCCCTCTGGCCACATCTGCTGACTTGTAACCTCTGCACTTCTTTACACAGTTCATGCTTCCATTGCACAAGCAATTCTGCCTTTTATTTGGGGGTCACAGATACAAGCCAGCTTGTACTCCTCTTCCTTGCATAGAGAATACAACCTGGTGGCAATGCCCACCTGCAACCTCAGGGCAAAGGCCCTGGCCCATGGGAGAACAGGCATCCTATTGCAGAGACCAGTACCCAGTCCAGGGGGATGACTTGCCCCATGTTGGCCATATGGGTGCAGAGCACAACAGTGATGTCTTGGAAGGGCTTGACGATAAAACACCTTTTGTGAAAGGGTCAACCAGTCATTGGAGCTAATGCTGAACTCCTCTTCCCCATACAAGAAGGTCATGAAGAAGATTATATCCTACACCATGCTCTTCTGCTCCACCAAATGCACAATCATGGCATAGATGGAGAGTTCCAGTGGGTGGGTAAGTCCAGGATGAGCCAGTGTTCAGATTCATCCTTCTCCCCCTGCCTCTTGCACGGCAGATGGGCAGACTGGATGCTGTGTGAGAAGTGGGTGGCCAGGCACTGGCAGATCTCCAGGAAGGACTGCATCCAGGTGGCCTTGACAATGCTCCCCAGTCCCAGAGCATCCTTCAACACCAGGTGAAGTATGCATGTCAGTCAGATGATACCCTTTAGGTTCACAGCCTTCATCACTACCAGCATGTTGGCACCATCATCCATGACCAGGCAGCCACAGACAATGTTGCCACTGCCCACTCACTCCCCCTGGCTACTCTGTATCATGGCAGCAATATTTTGCACAATATGGTCTACATCCATCCCCTGGGCATGGAGCAGAACCACTGGCAGCAGGACTATTCCTTCCCGGAATCTGGGCCATGTCCTGACAGTCCAGACAGAGAGGTCCTCTGGTCGCCACCAGTGGAGAGTGAGGGAAAGGTAGCTGTGCTACTGGCTGCTCCAGAGGTCTGCCATTAAGTGCATTGTTCTCCCTTGCACTCTAGTGAGCTCAGCCTTGATCATCACCACTGAGGAACAGTACATGGCAGGCAAGACTTGTCAGCTCATGGACTTCCATGAGAGGATGGAGTACTAGGGAGCCAGGTGTTGCAGCAGCTGGTGAAAGGCTACATCCTCCATGAGGGAGAAAAGTTGGTCATCCACAGCAGTCATCTCACTGATGAGGCATGTGAGTGCTTCCTACATGTAAGGTTTTGCCCAGGAACTACCATAAGACTCCTTGAGTATATGCAGAAGAAGCTTTATTGATAGCATGCTGATATTGGTTGCTATCGGATCTATTTGCAAGACAGTGTCCAATAATTGTATCTCCTGCTATAACAGCTCCCCTTTTTCATGCACCTGCTAAAGTCATTTGAATTAAGTATTACAAAGTCCTTTCTCAGGCCTCCATGTTGCTTTTGTCAAGGTTACATTCCACCAGCCCATCCAAGTTCAGTTGGTCCATATCAGCGTTGCCCAGAGAGACCAGATTAGAGTTGTCTCCCTGTTCTCCCTTTTCACTTGCCAACCTGGAACATCCCACTACACGCAAAGCATTGAATGTTTAAGGGATACAATGGAAGTTAGTAGTGATGAATACATTAATTATATGGGGTTAGTCAGGGCTTTCTTTGTAAAAAAAAACACAAAAAAGCCCAGCAGGAACTCATTTGCATATTAGGCCACACCCCTGGTGTCACTATTGTTTCACAAGGGCATTTTTGTAGAAAAAAGCTTAGCAGGAGCTCATTTGCATATTAGGCCACACACCCCTGACACTAAGCCAGCTGGAACTGTGTTCCTGCTCAAAAAAAAGTCCTGGGGTTAGTACATCTGCAAAAATGAAGAGTTGTTAATGAGCAAGCTGCCATACCAGCAAACAAACAATAATGCCATTCCTAGCCACACTTGTCAGGGACCTGTTCCTGACACTGGGCTCTCCACATAGCCTAGTGGAGGGTGGCCTTGATGTCCCACCCACCATACCCCAAGCAAGGAAACATTTCTTGAAGGGAAGTTGGCCTCTTCTTCCTACTTTCCATCTTCCCCTGGTGGTGCTTGCAGAAGACAGAGGAGGATAAGTGTTGGGGGTTTGCACCCCTCTGGATGTGGGCATGGCACACCTGGCACTCTGCCACACACTGGGGGACTCTGGGAAGGGTCCAGAAATGTGTGGGGACTGGAAATTGGCCCCAAGATTGGAGAAGGTGGGAGGAGAGACAGCTGCTTTCTGGTACTGGGCTGGGAGGGATTATGGAGGGGTGTACTAGAGGCAAGAGCAGCAATAGAAAGTTGTATGGAAGGGGAGGATGCTCCCCACCACCACTGCTGTCAGAGTCTTTCTTGTCAACAGTGTTAACAACTCTATTGCTTCAGTGGAGAGCCCCAGGAACAGATCAGGAAAAGGAGGCTCTGAGACCCCTGGTGATGCCCTGCAAGGGATGTGCTCCAATGGGCTGGCAGGATGGGTTTGCTGCCTAGTATGGGGACCTGTGATGCGGCAAGTGTGGAGGTCATCTCCCCCCTTCCCATGACTAGCACCCTTTGTACCCACTTTCACCCTCATGGTACAGAGGTGTTCACAATCAGGAGGGGTGGAAGGGTATAAAATGTGAGTCCTCAGCCAAGGCACCCAGTAGCTAAACTTGGCATGAGCAGAAAGGCAGGGTGGCTCAGAAGGGAATAAATAAATATGCTCTCAGGGCTGGTGCCAGGCTTCCTGGTGCTCCACGCTGGGAGAATGGGGGCTGTCCCCCTCCCTCCAGGGTGATTCACATTGCCCGGGAGGGCCCCAGGAGCAGTTGCTGCCCTCCTGCACTGGTGAAAGGTCCCTGCAAATCAGCTGATCAGTGATGGGGCTACCTTTGATTCTGACTCGGAAACTGCAGCTAGTACAGAATGCTGCAGCGTGGTTGTTAATGGGGCTCCCTCAGTGGGAGCACATTCAACCGGTGCTGAAAGAGCTGCACTGGCTGCCTATTGCATACTGAATCCGCTTCAAAGTGTTGGTATTGACCTTTAAAGCCCTATATGGCCAAGGACCTGTCTATCTAAGGGACCGCTTTTCCCTGTATATACCCCAGAGAGCACTGCGTTCAGGAAGTCAACATCTGTTATCCATCCCCGGACCAAGGGAGGCCAAATTATGCTCTACATGGGCGAGGGCCTTCTCTGTCCAGCCCCTAATTTATGGAACGTACTTCCAGAGGCCACGAGAGCCCTGCAGGATCTCTCCCAATTCCTCAGGGCCTGCAAAACCAACCTTTTCCAGCAGGCCTACAGTAACTAATGCGTGAGGGGCTGCCACTAGTATGTCGCTGAGTACTATCATCCATCTATAAGACACCTAATAGACAACTACAGAGAATTAAGAACTATAATGGAGCTGGACCACCTATGTAAGAAATTTTATAGCACCATTTAAAATTTTTAAATTATAAATTGTTATATGTTTTTGATTTTATAACCATAAGGCATTGTTATTATGGTATTGTGACTGTGAGCCGCCCAGAGTCTGTATGGAGTGGGCGGCATACAAATGTAAGATAAATAAATTGGCACAGGGAGCGCCAGCAGAAGCAGCCAGCTGGCCTCCCCCTCCATTTAAAGAGCTCTTTAAATCACGTGCCAAAGTCACCCCTGCCGGCAATTCAAATCACACAGGAAGAGCTGCAGGAGCAGCCGCACGCCACCACCACCACCACCACCCCCGCAATGATTCAAAGAGCCTGTCAACCAGCTGGTCAGCAAGCTTTCTAAATTGTATGGAGAGGCTGCAGCTGCTTCTGCCAGCCCTCCCACGTGATTTGAATCACTGGTGGGGGCGGGTCCCAAGCCCCTGCCCCCACCAGCAATCCAAATCATACAGGAGAGGCGGCAGAAGCAGCCACATGCCTCCCCACATGATTTAAAGACCCTGCCAACCAGCTGGTCAGTAGGCTTTTTAAATGCAGGGGGAGGCCGGCTGACTGCTTCTGCCAGCACTCCCCATGCCAGTGAAAGGTCCCACTGATCAGCTAATCAGCAGGGGCCTTTCACTGGCGTGGGAGGGTAGCAGCTGCTCCTGGGACCCTCCTGAGCAATTGCCGGGAGAGAGAGGGCAGCCTCCAGGGGGTGTCCAATTTGGCACACCCTGGGGGCACTGCCCTAGGCAACCACCTAAGGTCACCTAATGGGCACATTGGCCCTGTATGCGCTGCTAGTCTGCTTTTAATAAGTTCGCTGCCTCTCTGCGTAACTGCCAACAGCCAATAGAGAAGAGGATGTGGAGCTAAGCTGAGGGTATATATAGCATTATGATCCTAAAACAGAATGGGAACTCTGTTATCAGCATCCAACAGTGCCTGTTAAGCTCTGGCAGTCTCCTATTGGTGTTTCCAAGGCTGGAGACTTTTTTTAAAAAACAACAACATTGTTTTGGAATTTTGTAAGCATTTAACTTGAGTGGACACAGTCTGTCTGGAAATGTACCCATTCACAAACCACCATAAACAACACCAAAGTTCGTGAAATGTTCATGCCGGTTGCCCTTCCATGAACATCACTTTTTGAGACATGAACTAGCTAAAAATTGTGATGAACTTTTGTCCATGAGGTGGTTTGTGTCCATCCCTAGCTGTGAAATCTCACTGAGTGACCTTGGGCCAGTTACATGTTCTTAGCTTAACACACCTCTAAGGGTTGTGAGGATAAAAGTAGAAGAAGATATTGGATTTATATTCCGCCCTCTGAATCTCATAGTGTCAGAGTGGCTCACAATCTCCTTTCCCTTCCTCCCCCACAACAGACACCCTGTGAGGTGGGTGGGGCTGAGAGAGCTCTCACAGAAGCTGCCCTTTTCAATGACAATTCCTGCAAGAGCTATGGCTGACTCAAGGCCATTCCAGCGCTGGAGGAGAGAGAAGAGGTAAGCCACTTTAGTTCCCATTGGGGAAAAGGGGGGGGGGGTTACAAATGAAGTAAATAATAAATACAGCTGAAGATGGAGGGCAGATAAAAGGCAGGTTGGTGGATGGGCAAGAAGAAGAGAAGGAAGCAGGCAGGGCTTTTTTTTTAAAGCAGGAATGCACAGGAACGCAGTTCCAGTTGGCTTGGCATTAGGGGGTGTGGCCTAATATGCATATAAGTTCCTGCTGGGCTTTCTCTACAAAAAAAGCCCTGTGTGAAACAATGGTGGTGTCAGGGGGTGTGGCCTAATATGCAAATTAGTTCCTGCTGGGTTTTTTCTACAAAAGCCCTGGAAGCAGGGAATGGTGAAATATAGGGATTGCCAGGAGGTGGGAAAGAGTGTAGGGAAGGTAATCCTGAGGAATGTGGTGTCCCCACAAGTCTTGTGGGTTCCCTCTTGTAAATAAAAAATGCTGTTCATGGACCTCATCTAGTGGCAAACCAAACCAAGCCCTCAGATAAATATGACAATAGCCGTGCCTCCCCAGATTTAGGCTACTTCAGGCCTAACTGTTCCCATCTCTGTCTCAACTATAAAACAACCTAAAGTAAGCATGGAATCTGCCTTGAAGATTCCTCTCAAATTATGCTTAGACCCATATTTTCCTCTAGACATGCACTTTTGAAATAGTGTCTGTGGGAAAAAAATAACAGAAGATGTTATGAAATCCTCATGGACTTTCCCAGTGGGAGAAATCCATGAATGAAATCATCAGCCTTTGCCAGATGCTTGTAACTTTGTTTAGAAGGGGTGGAAGGTGGGATATCTGTAATAGCATTCCATCGGACTTCAGCATTGACTCAAAATCAACAGGAAACTCCACTTTAAATTTTAAAAGCAAACTGGACATCACTGTTTCTCCTATTGTTATCTTGCTTTTCCTCTTAGGCAGCCTATATGCTTCTCTTCTGCAGCACTGTATCCTCACAATACCTCTATGAATTAACTAGGTTATGAGAAAATGATCATTGCAGCTCTTCCAGTGAACTTCATGCTGACTCTATCTAATAGGGGTTTCAAACATTCTTTCTTAAATAATTAACATAAATTTCATCCATAGTTTATAAAAATTGTGCCATGTGAAAGAGGTAAAAGGAATAATTATCATTTGCAACTTTGCATATATCAAAAGTTTCGAGATCGAGACTTATCTAACTTACTAATAGTAAAATCATAAGTGAGTTACACTTTTCTGACTGCTGTGTACTTAGAAGGGTATGTCCACTTAGAATTTAACTGACAGACCACTAAAGAAACTTAAATTGAGTTGGGTGCCAAGATATCAAAAGGCAGATTTAGCAGGGGGTGGAGTGGGGTAGGGGGTTGAATCAATAACCAAAAATATAATCTTTTAAGGTCTCAAAGGATATACAGTCCAATGACATTTGCAAATTGCAGAAAAATGTAGTCCAAATTAATGGTAAATTGTTTTTTCCCATGAATTACAGCTTTCAATGCACAAATGAAGCACAGCAGGTAGAGGGATCTTTCCCAGATATCAAGCAACATTGTTCAGCCAAGCATTAAATGAAAGTTTTATAAAGCCATGAGCTGCACCTGTTGGCAGAAATGACCTGAAATAACTGCAAGACTTTTTGGATCACTTCCCACTAATTTTTACATCTTCATAAATGGAAGAACCAGAGTTTAGAGCTTGCAATGAACTATATATCTATCTAATCAACTCCTACAGGACCAGCTGGCAGAGAGCTGCACATAAAGCATGTTGAAGGGAAAAAAGAAATGATTTACTAGTACAGTTTGGAGTTTGATAACCCTGAGGTACAATCCAAGTATGTCAGAGGAAGTGCATTTAATAAGAAAGTAGTGTATGAGGCTGCACAGTCAAGAATCTGGAGTCATGGAATTTAAAGAGCAATATTGTAACTTATTTTGGTCAGACTACTTGAAAACACTAGTTGAAATCCACCAGCTTACCTTGTTTGGGGGATATGCAGAGGCTGGATCTGAACATTAATTCGAATTAGGTGAGAATGAGGTGGTATCTTGAAGTTGTAGAATGCTGGGGCATTTTAAACTGCAGGTGAGAGAAATGAATTTTTGAAACAGTGAATAGAAAAATTGTATAGGATAAAAAGGGACGGACTTTTGACAAGTTACCTTTTTTCTATGCCAGGATTTTTTTTTCATGGAGAAGCATTCAAACCATCCTTGCATCCTGGAGCACTGAGAACGACCTGCACTGAGGGGTGCTGGACGGCAGGTCATGGATTTGACGGCACCACTACAGGTGAGGATAACTGGGGCCCTACTGTTCGTGCCAGTGATTTTGCTAAACCCAAAACTGAAGCGGTTCATGCACGCCTGGGCCTTAGTTGACTCAGGCTGCACCTGTGAAATTATAACCCCAAGACTAGTAGACGCCCTAGGGTTGTCCAGGACTCCCCTTTCCCACCCGATACAATTTGAGCAGATGGACGGGACCGCCATGAGGGGGGAGCCCTGCACCAAAGAGACCCAGGGGTTACCAGTGGGAATAAAAGAACCAGTGGGAGGTGGAAGTCTTTGTCATTGCCCCCTCCTCATCACTTGATGTAGTGCTGGGGGTGGGATGGTTGGCCCGACACCAGCCGGACATACAATGGGGGGCGCAAACGATAGACTTCACTGATCGGCAGTGCACCCACCATCATTGGCAGGGGCGGTGGGGGCCAATGCTCCCCCCCTAAGAATGAGAAAATGTGTGTATCAGTGGAAGAGGTCCAATCAATCCCAAAGGAATACCGGGACCTCCGCAAAGTGTTTAGCAAGGAGGAGTGACCACCCGCTCCGGAAAGAAAACAGGGCAAACGGAACCCTGGGGGGGGGGACCGACTAATCAAGGAGACTGAAAAAGAGGGAGAGGGGAGGCCGGAAGGGATCGTGAAGGGGGAAGGAGGGTTCTGGTACTATGAAGGAAAATTGTATGTGCCCAAGACCCTCCGCTCCGAAGTCCTGCAGCACTGCCACTGCAGCAAACTGGCAGGCCACTTTGGCTACGTAGAAACATTACACTTGGTAAATCACCAGTTCTGGTGGCCACAAATGAAAAAGGACATTTCCGAATTTGTAGGGTCATGCCCACTTGCATTATGGCCAAACGGAGGGGGGGAAACCGCCGGGGCTCCTTCAGCCTACTCCCACAGCCACTAGATCATGCTCGGTGGTTTCGATGGACTTCATAGTAGAGCTCCCGACCTCACAAGGGAAAACAGTGGTTTTGGTGGTGGTGGATACTTTCTCCAAACAGGCGCATTTCATTCCCTGTAAACAACTCCCCACGGCCAAGAAGCTGGCTTACTTATTTTTCCAGCACGTTGTTCCCAGACAAGGTCATTAGTGACCGCGGCCCACAGTTCGTTGCCAACTTCTGGCGGAAGTTTTGCAAAATGGCGGGCATGGAGCAGGGGTTGAGTTCCGCCTACCACCCGCAGACGGACGGACAGACGGAACACGTAAATAGACTTCTCGAACAGTATCTAAGATGCTGTGTCAACTACCAACAATCCAATTGGGTGGAGCTGCTCCCCTTTGCAGAATACGGGTACAACAACAGCTTGCACAGTTCCACCAAAGCCTCACCATTTCAGATAGTGAATGGCTACGAAGGGAAGCCCTTCCTGTTGCTACCAGACCCAGAGGGAACAGCGCCACCTACCTCCTGCCAGCAATGGTGGGAAGGCATAAAAAAGGGCTGAACAGCCATCCAGGAAAATTTAGAGATGGCCAAAAGGGACTATAAGGCTCACTTTGACAAAAAGCACTCCCCTGAATGGGACTTTAAAGTAGGGGAGAGTGTGTTCCTTTCTACCAAGAACCTACCATTACCACAGACTTGTAAAAAATTGGCGTACAAATTCCTGGGACCGTTTAAAATAAAAAGGGTGATAAACAAAGTGACAGTACAACTAGAACTTCCTAAAATGTTTAGTAAAATCCACCCTGTTTTCCATTGCAGTATTCTTCGGAAGGACCCTGGAGTTACGTCATGGCACCCCCGCCCTCCAGAGCCCACTCCTATTCAAGTGAAGGGTCAGAGTCACCATGAGGTGCAGGAGGTGCTAGACTCAAAAGTACAAAGGGGGGTGCTGTACTATCTAGTCCGCTGGAAATACTTCCCACCAAGCTGCGATGAATGGGTCAAGTCATCAGACCTATGGGCCCCCTCCCTCCTGAAGAAGTTTTACCTACTGCACCCAGACAAACCCTGAGCAAGAGCTGAGGGGGGGCAGTATGTCAGACACTGAAAAGCTTTCATGTTATGATATGATGCTGTGTTCAAACTGCAATGTATTGCTTAACCTAACTGACTCCATTTTCTAACATTTGCTACTAACCCCAATAGAAGCCTTGCATATCAAAGTAGAATTGAAGCTGTTACTAACCCTCCTGTGAATTCCTGTCCTTGGTACTAACAAAGGCAACAACCCTTTGAAGATAAAATGCCTCAGGGAGAGCTAGCAGAGCTGTTCCTGTGAGAATGGGAACTACAACGAGATAAGGGAAAGCAAATGTGTGAAATGTATCACTATGGTGTGGGAATGTAGGTTTGTTTAGAGAACCTTTGATGTGCCTCTAATTAAAGCATCTATGCTCTAGTAGAAAGTATCAGTTCCAATGTATCCATGTTCAGAAATCTTGGACTATCAAATAAAGTCTTAACATTGTAACAAATGGAAGTCTGCTTAATTTGAAGTTCCACTGTCTGACATTGAGTAAACAGCCTCTCAGTCGCAGTCTCAGCAAACTGAAATTTGAATAGAGGCCATCTTAGGGGACCTGTAATCGTGTCTCTGGACAGCCTGGTATTACTGTTTTGACTCGGAACCACACAGAGAGCTGGAAGTGAAATTAGGGTTGTCAAGGCCCTGTCGCTTTAACAGAAGCTTAATGTGTGCAAATGAGCAGGCAATTTTTTTCATGACATGAAGGTAACCAGGGGTTTTTTTGTAGAAAAAGCCCCAAACTCATTTGCATATTAGACCACACTCCCTGACATCACCATTCTTTCACTCTGGGCTTTTTTATATAAAAAGCCTGACAGGAACTCATTTGCATATTAGGCCACACCCCTTGATGCCAAGCCAGCCAGAACTGTGTTCCTGTTAAGAAAAGTCCTGAAGGTAACTAACATAACCCGTTAAATAATATCCCATTAAAGGGATGGGGCATTTTTTTCTGCCAGCAGCTGACAATCCTTGTGGAGCCATTATTGCTATGAAAAAGTTGACTGTGCAGGTTTCTGTTGAACTGTAATTTAAGCGAAGCTGAAAGTTGCATTTTGGAGCATAAACAACATGGCTACAATAGGTGTATATATTAGCTATGACTATAAAACAGGCCTTGATCTGGATCCAGTGATCTGTCAGCAACAAGCATGGGCAGATGCAGATTTTTTCCTTGTTCTCATTATAGCCTTCTGATCCCAGGAAGGTAGATTCCTAGGGTCACAAGAACATAAGAACAGTCATGCTGGACCAGACCAAAGGCCTATCTAGTCCAGCATTCTGTTCACATGGTGGCCAACCTGCAACAGCATTATCCTGCCTCCCCAGTGCTCCCCAGCAACTGATTTGAAGAAGCATACTACTTCTGGTACCAGAGGGAGTAGGTATCCATCAAGATTAGTAGCCATAGATAGCACACTCTTCCATGAATTTGTCCCCTCCTCTTTTAAAGCCTTCCAGGTTGGCAGAGATGATCACATCTTGTGGCAGCAAATTAACTACATACCTTGTGAAGAAATACTTTACTGGATCACTGGATCCATGAGGACATGTGGGACAAGGGGCTGCAGTAGAGGTGGGAAAGGATCTTCCTTCCTACTCTGTCAGAGGAAATGACCAAAGAGAAATACTTCAAAACTATGCCTAAGAGTATGAGGCATGGCCCTTAATTTTATGGAGACCCAATTCCTCCTGCCACTCAAAATAAACTCAGAATTCATGCTGTGAAAGAGAACATCCATTATACGTTCCTTCCCTTCAGCACATTGCTGTTTTGCAATTTTCCACTGACGGTGCAATGTTAATTCCAGCTGCTGTCTAGAAGGTACTTGATGGAGGAGGGGCGGAAGGAGTGAAGTGGTTCAAGTTCTCTTAAACGGATGTTGATTCATACATGAAGAACTGAAAATGCAAAGGAGCTTTGATATAAGCATATCTTTCACTAATACTCTACTCAAAGTGCTATTCAATAGCCTGAAGAAAACTATGTGCAGAAACTGCACAGGGGATTCAATTAGCATTTAGCCCTATTATATTGCACACCAATGGACCTATCTGTTCTAATTATTTCCCCAAGCTTAAGCACAGACCACTACAAGCATGTGGGGTCAGGGACAGTGGTTTTTTCCATAATTTATGCTAGTATGTGTCCACTTGGGAATTGTATATCTAAGCATCTCTGAACTTTTGAAAGTAGGGATTGGAATTCAAAGTTCTTTCTTCTCACAATCAGAGCATAGGAAGATATTATATAGTTTTCACAAACTTAAAAGCTAAATCCAATTAACCTAATTAGCCAGAGAAGAAGGTAGGATAGATTAAGGGTGTGTGAATTAATCACAGATATATAGTTAGAGTTTCTCTTCAACCAGAAAGTGTCCAGGGACTGAGTATGACAATGTACTGGTAAGATAGCAAGAGGTTTCTAAAAAAAACCTCAGTGTTTTTACACATTAGACTGACTCAGATTTCCCACTAGCCTTATGCCGCTCTCACGCTCCTCTTCTCTGTGGGGTTTCTGTCGGATTTCACACCATCTCCCCAGGGCTGCAACTAGCTTCGCCTTTATTGCGCGGCAAACAGAAACTAGTTTTTAGAGGATCTTGTTTATTGCACAAAAAAGACGGAGTGAGTTGCAGCAGATAATGTGAAATCCAACAGAAGCCTCACAGAAGAAGACATTGGAAGAAGACATTGGATTTATATTCCATCCTCCACTCAAGAGTCTCAGAGTGGCTCACAAACTTACTGGTGGTGGTGGGAAGTGCTATCAAGTCACAACTGACTCATGGCGACCCAGAGGAGTTTTCAAGGCAAGAAATGTTCAGAAGCAGTTTGCCATTACCTGCATCCACATAAAAACCCTACTTTTTCTTCATGGTCTCCCATTCAACTACTAACTTAGGGCTGACCCTGCTTAGCTTCTGAGATCTTATGATAATGAGCGAGTCTGGGCTATCCAGGTCAGGCTTTAATGGTATTAAACAATTAAACTTTGAAGATAGGCATATGGGAAACATTCTAATCTCTGTTAAACAAGACCTGCTGTGTGGACTGATCTCCATGATGAGCCACTACAGAAATAGTTTGTCACCATTGATTACCACATGGAAGAAGTTTTGTGCTACCATTTGGTTATTTTAAACATGTCTAAAGCTCTTTTTAGAGGGAAAACAGCCTGCAAGGTGGATTTATTGGAGGGGGGGCACCCTCTATAAAAGCTTCACCATTTCAAATTGCTCCTCAAAATGCTCCTTTTTCCTCATTGTAGCAAAATTTTGCTACACCCATGTACTATATAATCCCATCCTAAGAATTTCTGAGGAAGACAAGTCTGACACTAGTTAGATTTGAAAGATTGTTTCAGAGACAACAGTACAGACCATGGTTATATGGTGTCTCCTCTGCACTAATGTGGAGTGGCATCTATCAAGCAACTTCAAGAACTGGATGACCTTCAGCTCCTTCTGCCATTTCCTATCTGATGCCTTACCTGTCACAGGATGCAAACAACAATTTCCAGTCGGATTAGTCCTTAGATGTGTCCAACTTTGCAAAGCAACTTTCGGTTACAATGGAATGAATCTGACTTTTTTTCCCCATAAGGAACTCTCTAATAATGTGGTTATTTCAAATGTAGCTACATTTAACCACCATGAACTGTAGAGGCACTCCCTAAAGCTTCTGCAAAGGGAGGTCCTGTCTCATCAAATGTTTGGAGTTCTTTGAGAAATTAAACAAGCATGCAGGCAACAATGACTCAGTAAACATTATACACCTGAATTTTCAAAAGGGTTTTGACAAGATACTCCACCAAAGTCTCCTGAATGGGCTTAACTCTCATGGAATAAAAGGATAGGACCTTTTATGGATTAAAATTGGTTAAACAATAGGAAACACAGAGCAGGAACTGATAAACAGCTCTCACAATGGAGGGAAGTAAACTGTGGGATCCAACAAGGATTGCTGATATGGCCAATGCTATTTAATTTGTTCATAATGATCTGGACCTGGGGGAGCAGTATAGCAGCCAAGTTTGCAGATGACATAAAATTATTCATCATGGTAAAAACCAAGGCCTGACTGTGAAGAACTCTAGGAAGATATCCACAGATTGCAGAAGTAGACAACTGTGTGGCAAATGCAGTTGAACAAGAAGTAGGGACCTGAAATACTCAAGAGGGGGGATATTCCCTGTGCAGCTCCCAGCTGCCCGGGCTGCCAAAGTGGCAGGAGCTCTGCACAGAGGAGGAAACCACAGGTGAGCCCAGCAGGTGGGCAGGCAGGTGCCCCTTTCCCTAATCTTTACCTGTGGCTACTCTCTCAATCATTTCTCCCAGCACAGCAGGTGAGCAAAGAGGAGGGAAGTCTGGGGAGGGGGGTGTCTAGCCTCTCTCTTTCTCTCTTGGTTCCTCTGACAGTAGCAATGGCAGTGAGCCATGTCTGGATCCCAGCCTCTGGGCTCACAGAGGCTTTCCTACCTCCACCTACAGTGGCAATGGTGATGAGCCCTATGTAGTTCCCAGGTGCCCGGCCCATCAAAGCTTCCCCCTGCTTGCAGCAGCAATGGTTCCCAGGCACCCTGGCCACCGAAGCTTCCCCCACAATGACAGAGGCAATAGCCATGGCTTCCAGCCACTAGCCCAGCAAGGCTTCTCTCCCCCTGACAGTGGCAGAGACTCCTGTGCGACTCCCAGCCTCCCTCGCAGCAGCTGCAGTTTTAAATGGTAGGGGTGTTCTCTGTGCATTAGTGGAGAACACTGTTTTACCTTGAGGGGGTGGATTTAAGTATCCCCCGTAAAGTTTTTAAAATATTTTTTCTACGCACCTAGAGAGTGCCCCATGTGTACAGAAAAATCTCTTTTCAATCCATGTGTCCCTGATCTGCAGATTTAGATATCTGCACAGAGAGGACATGGAAGCCCTGGCCCCTGCCTGGTGGAATGAGCTCCCCCTGGAGATCCGGGCCCTGCGGGATCTGCTCCAATTCCGTAGGGCCTGTAAAATAAAACAGAGCTCTTTTGCCAGGTTTTCAGCTGAGGCAGTGGATGTCACTTGTTACCAGCCTCCCCACTTCATTCCATCCCAGTGCTATAAGATCTGCTGGACCTGAACAATAGGCCATGTCTGTGAGGCAGAACCTGCCATTTTAGTCTCTATTGTCACTCTGTAGTTTTAGATTTTATATATAATTTAAATTGGCCTTTTATTGTTTTTACTGTTTGATTGTTTTTATGATGTAACCCACCCTGAGCCTGTCCTATGGGAAGGGTGGGGTAAAAATAGAATTATGTAGTGAGAGGTGTTGCACAATGGAACAAAAAAAAATATCCCAGTTTAAAGTATATGCTAACTGGGTCTGAACTTGCTGAGACTGAGAGGGTTATAGTGGATAGTTCTGTTAAAATGTCAACCCAGTATGCCACAGTAGTGAAAAAGGCAAACTCTATCCTGGGGACTGAAAATAAAACAGTCAATATTATAATACCCCATACAGATCTATGATGCAACCTCATCTGGAATGTTGTGTGCAGTTCTGGTAACCATATCTCAAAAAAGACATTGCACAGCTTCAGAAAGGACATAAGAGGGCAACCAAGATGGGGCTGGAGGACCTTACCTATAAAGGAATGCTGAAAATCTGGGATTTTCAGTTTAGTAAACAAATGACATCTCTCTCTCGGCTTGGCTTCGCGAACGAAGATTTAAGAAGGGTGCAATAGTCCACGTTTGCTGCAGGCTCGCTGGTGGCTGACAAGACCAATGTGGGACAGGCAGGTCCGGCCACAGCGGCTGCAGGGAAAAGTCTGATTTAGGGTTGGTCCTGTAGCAGTGCGATTCTTCCTCAATCTCCTTTTGTCCTCAAGACCAGCTATGCGTGCGTTCTCAAAGGAAGAGACAGCCTGGTGGATGGTGTGCCTCCATGCTTTGCGATCTGAGGCTAGGTCAGACCACTGGTGATGGTTGATGTGACAGGTGCTAAGGGATTTCTTCAAGGAGTCCTTGTACCTCTTCTTCGGTGCCCCTCTATTTCGATGACCGGTGGAGAGTTCGCCATACAAGGCAATCTTGGGAAGGCGGTGGTTTTCCATCCTAGAAATATGCCCTGCCCAGCGCAGCTGCTAAATTGTGATTAATAAAATTATGCATGGGGTGGGCCAAAATAACTTTCTCTCCCTCTCCCATAATACTAGAACTTGGGGGTTGGTGGATAGTAGATTCAGGAAGGATAAAAAGAAATACCTTTTTCTACATCAAGTGATTATATGTGGAATTCACTGCCAGAAAACATAATGATGTCCACATGCATAGATGGCTTTAAAGGGAGGACTGACAGATTAATGGAGGATAGGTCTATCAGTTCCTACTAGCCATGGTGACTTCACATTCAGTGGACAGTGAAGCTCTGAATACCAATGCCAGGAAGCAACATCAGAGGAAAGCCTCTTGATGCTCTCTTTTGGACCTCAAGAATAATTAACTGGTTACTTGCAGATACTGAAACATGAAGTTTATCTTACCAATTCTATCAGTGTGAGAATGACACACGAGAGATTACATATGCAATTAACTCCTTTTTAATTTCCAGCTTGATAGATTTAAAAGCATCAGTTAGTGTTCTCATATATGACCTTGCTGGGTGAAAGATATAGATCTGCAGCAGAATTTATTTGTGTACAGCTATCACTCAGAGGGAAAAGCAAACCCACTTCTATCTCTATTCGGATGCTTTTACTGATTGTCTGAAACTTCTAATTCAAGATACTAATAGAGCTTTCTATACATATATTTCAAACACTAGGATTCTCTGAGAATCTGCTCCGTTTACATTAAGTTTTGAGAACTGCATTTGTCATATTTTCAATTTTTATGGTACATAATATGAGAAAGAGTCCCTAAAGCTATAAAATAAAATAATAGTCAAGAGGTTCCCCTTTTGCAAAAGAATGGTAAGAGGAAAGTTTCCCTCCGCCCCTTGAATTTTCTGTAATTTGCTTGTTTTGGGACGTTGGAAGGCTAATGGATACTCAAAGCCATTAGAATTTATGAGTTTCTATACTCTAGTTTTGTTAAACCAGGGAGTAATTTTTTTTCTATTGGCACCCCACACTGATCCATTGGGCTTCTCCATCACACTCATTAAAACCTGCCAGCATCTTCCCTTGTGCCTCCAAAAACCTCATCAGCCTCCACCTCCTCTCTAGTCAAATCAGCAGGAGCTCATTTGCATATTAGGCCATACCCCCTGACACCAAGACAGTTGGAACTGTGTTCCCGTGTGTTCCTGCTCAAAAAAAAGAGCCCAGAGTCAAACCATACTTTACTTTGCTTATTGATCTAACCCTGATTCCACCATCAGGAATTTTTAAGAGTTAGCTGATCCACAGCATAGAACTGAGCCAGTCGGAACAACTGAAATGTTGTTCAGTTGTACTATTTTAAGGATGCACTGTTCAAATTAATATTTAATGCAGGTGTTCATCATTTTAAATGTTAGGCTTTTCATGACTTCTCTTTAAATTAAGATTTTATTTGGTTTTTCATTTTATAATAGATATGTAAAGAAGGTGATTTGAAGGTGAGGGAATTTCAGCCCTTTTTTGCAAGTAGCAGATTCCTGGGGTGCATTCACACATCATAAATAATGTGCTTTGCAACTGGATTTTTACTGTGTAAGAATGGCAAAATCCACTTGAAGTCACCGTATGAAAGCATCCCTGCTCTCAGCTGCTCATCTGTTTTTGTGAAGAGCCACAAATCACCAGAAACATCCACTGCCTTAAAATTCATAAAAGTTTGTGGTGGCTCTTCAGTTCACAAACTTCAGTTCATGAACCACAAACCAGCTAAAATTCATAACGAACTTACATTTGTGAGCCGGTTCATGCCTATCCCTACCTATAAGCCTTGGGGAAAACCAATCCACTAAAGCCCCTTAGACTCTGGATGTTTCATACTGGCTCCAACAAGGACCACAACAAAGAGTGCTCCAAATCCATCATACAGACCCTAATATGAAAGAGTTCAGCAGCATCTTTGCTAATGTTCTTGGCTTAAATTCTGAGATTAAAACCCTCAATGCTGTCTATATTGCATTCCTAATTTGAAATTCTTGTAAAACAGAAGGAAATAATAGCATTTCCCAAATGGCCCGCTTAAAGAGGGAGAGAAGGACAAGAGACTGTGTGTAGTGACAACAAAAAAGACTCTAGAATTTTCTAGGGAGGAAGACACAAATGCTAATTTCCCCCCCCTAAAGAGTTCATGTCATTAGGCCCTTCATAGGGAAAGCAGCCAGCTGGATCCTTTTCTTTGTGTTTGAAAAGAAATGTCATTGAAGAAAAATGTTCCTAAGATAGGTGTCTGATGTTTCATTGTCCTCCCCTGTAGTGATAAGCATTGGTGTAGAACAAGCTGTTTCTTGCATTGCAGGGGGTAGGAGAGAACTACCTGATGAGACGGTTTCATGAACGCAAAGGCATCTACCTGCTGGGCCTGTGGGATTCTCTGTGATGCTTTGCATTTTTCTCTGGCTGCAGAAGTTATTATGCTCCATGTCTTTGTGGGCTTTTGGCAGTCAGGATTAAGCCAGGAGCGGTGTGGGGATCAAACATATGTTTGTTTTAACCATTTCAGCCAAAGGAAAAAAACAAATACATTTTTTTAAAAATCCACCCTTCTCAGATATAGACATAAGTAGGTCAGGAAAGGAATGGTCCCTTGTGCAAGCACCAGTCATTTCCGACTCTGGGGTGATGTTGCTTTCACAACGTTTTCATGGCAGACTTTTTACGGGGTGATTTGCCATTGCCTTCCCCAGTCATCTACACTTTCCCCCCAGCAAGCTGGGTACTCATTTTACCGACCTTGGAAGGATGGAAGGCTGAGTTAACCTCGAGCTGGCTACCTGAAAACCCAGCTTCCATCAGGGATCGAACTCAGGTCATGAGCAGAGTTTAGGACTAAAATACTGCAGCTTTAACATAAAAGGACCCCTTCTATTTTCATTTGGCCTTTAGAGGGATGGTCTATGTTCATTCTGTAGCATACTTAACAGTACAATCCAAGCCATGTATCCAAACTACATTAATATCAAGGGGACTTACTTTTAGGATTTTCGTTATATGGCATGGTCATAAGCATGATGACTCAGAAATAAGCTCCACTGTGCTCAATGTGATTTACTCCATAGTAAAAACTGATGCAGCTTCCATATGTAAAGTGCTCTACGTACCTTAGATACAATCCAGCCAAAGTTCATGTATCAATGAGACCAGGCTGAGGAAGGAGTCAAACTCTCCCAGCCATTCTGCCCAGGGTACTTTAATGTATCAGCATAGGCCTGGTGGATAGGATCTATCAGGATTCTATCCCCCTGGCCCTATGCCTGTCCAGGATATTGGTAGGTTTGTGTATCTAGTATTGGGAGTGTGAAACAGGATTTTGTTGGTGTACACTGTACTGCCTACCTGCCGCTCAACATCTCCCTGTCTGAGATTGTGGAAGTGGTCTCAGATGTGGTGTTGAGGATTCCTAAGCTAGTTGTTTTGGGGAACTGCAACATCCATGCTGAGGCTGCCTTTTTGGGAGCAGCTAACCCCGTAAAAACGTCTGCCGTGAAAACGTCATGATGCAATGTCACCCCAGAGTCAAAAACTACTGGTGCTTGCACCTTTACCTTTTTAAGGATTTCATACAAACATAGGTCTGTAATATTATGGACCTATTATTACCCAAAATTGGGACAGCCCTTGAAGACTATTCAGAAGCTATAGTTGGTATGGAATGCTGTGGCCAAAGTTTGACTGGAGTGGGTTATAGGGACCATATAGCTCCAGTCTTCTTCCATCTACAACAGTGGTCCCCAACCTTTTTGGCACCAGGGACCAGTTTTGTTGCCCCTGCTGCCGCCACAGCCCGCCCTAGGGTTGTCAAGTTCAATTCAAGAAATATCTGGGGACTTTGGGGGTGGAGCCAGGAGCAAGGATGTGACAAGCATAATTGAACTCCAAAGGGAGTTCTGGCCATCACTTTTAAAGGGACCACACACCTTTTTAAATGCCTCCTTCCATAGGAAATAATGAAGGATAGGGGCACCTTCTTTGGGGGCTCATAAAACTGGACCCCCGGTCCAATTTTTTTAAAACTTGGGGGGTATTTTGGGAAGATGCACTGGATGCTATGATGCAATTTTAGTGCCTCTACCTCAAAATACAGCCCCTCCAGAGCCCCAGATATCCGCAGATCAATTCTCCATTATTCCCTATGGGAATAAGTCTCCCTCGGGAATAATACAGTTCCTAGCAGACATTTCCCTCCCCTCCCCCCCCCCATTTTCTGATGACCCTGAAGCGGGTGAGGGCCTCCAATCCTGGGGATCCCCTGCCCCCACCTGGGGACTGGCAACCCTAGCCCACCCCCTCCCCTCCCTTCCGCAGCACTGTGCTGTGTTTCCCCCCTTCCCCGCCCTCCTGAGGAGGCTCATAGTCACCCCTATCTGCTTTGGCAGGAACCAGGCTGATTCTACAGTGTTTGAAGAGCAGGCTGGAGGAGGAGGAGTTTCACCCCCTCCCTCACTTCTGGAAGTGAGGGAGGGAGAAGCCTCCTTCAGCACGCTATTGAAATAACTTAGAATTAGCCCAGTTCCTGCCGAAGCTGCCCAAGCCTCATCGCAGCACCCCTCTGATCATGCGGGGGGGGGGGGGAGGGAGCAATAAGGCATGGCTCTACTGCTTCGGCAGGGCCTGGGCTGATTCTAAATTATTTCAATAGCGTGCTGAAGGAGGCTTCTCCCCCCCTCACTTCCAGAAGTGAAGGAGGCGGTGAAACTCCTCCAGCCTGCTCTTCAAACACCATAGAATCAGTCTGGGCCCTGCCGAAGCAGGTAGGGGTTACTCCAAGCCTCCTCGCTCCTCTGCTGGCAGGGGAGGGGGGCAGAACACTGTGTGGCACTGGGAAAGGGAGGGGTAGGCCGTGGTGTTTCGTTGTGTGCGGGGGAGGGAGTGTGATGCCACTTTGCAGCACTGCAAAGGGCATGTGGGGGCGGTGGCGGGGGACGGAGGTCAGGGAGTGATGGCCCAGTTGCTAACAGGCCACGGCCTGGTAGTGGGCCGCGGCCCAGGGGTTGAGGACCTCTGATCTACATTGATTTACAGTTTGCTTCCACACTAAACAGAAGGTCACGGTACTGAACTTAAAAGCCCTGAATGGCTTGGGACGAACATATCTTATGGAATGTCTTCTTCCATACAAATCTACCAACTCACTCAAGTCATCTTTGGCAGCCCTGCATTGGTTACCCCTGGCATCTGAGGCTAGATGGATGGCAACCTGAGAAAGGGCCTCCTCCACCATCCCAAGAGCAACAAGGAACCCCCTATAATAGTACTGTGGATCCTACTAACTGCACCAATCAAAAATCTCTGCAAGGAATCTCATCCAATTGCATTCCTACTCCTGCCTGTGTCCAGGTAAAACCAGATGCACAAGATAAGGATCTATCAAGCCCCACAATTTTTAGTTGGTTAAGCTCCCAAACCTTTCCCCACTGTGGAATAGTTTGTCCTGTTTTATCTTCCACCTTGAAGCCTTCCTTTCATGTGGTTCTTCCCTCTCTTGCATCTTATTCTCCTCCATCTTAGTCTCCAGCCTGCTAGCCATACTTCTAGCTGACTTGGAAATCCATCTCCTCAACCCTTTCCTACTCATCCTTTACATGTTTATGTCTCTTCTTGAGTAACCCTACCTCTATCTTTGCTCCCGTTGTTTGTTTTTCTCAGGACCAGTCACATGGGGAAAACAACATACCTGGGGGTTGAAAATGACTACAGTTGGGCTCTAGGATTGCTCTTCGGTTTGTCACAAGTAAATTGCTGCTGTGTTTATCATTGAACAGTTTGGCTTTGCTGGCTTATAGCTCAGCTAGTCTAGTTTTCTTTGCTATTCTGTATATTGTTAAGACAATGAAGTTATTCACTGGTTAAGTAGCTGAGCTTCCTCTCTCATTTTCCTCTGGAGTTTTATTAAGCCAGACTCCAGAGCTCTGTATACAACAGATTTAAATGATTTCCCCTCACCCCCAGGCATTTTTATCTAAATTTTCATGTGTACGGGTCGCTCTCATGTGCCTGCCCTGATGTGGGAACTGTGGTCTTTTCTTCATTCTGTCAGTACTGGCCCCATATTTCTTCAGTTTGCCTCCTGATTTCTGCACTCATTGTTGTGACTTCAATTTTGGCTTCATTTTTCTCTCCTCTGGGTTTCCCCCCAGTTCATTTGAAGAAGAAGAAGAATTGCAGATTTATACCCCGCCCTTCTCTCTGAATCAGAGACTCAGAGTGGCTTACAATCTCCTATCTTCTCCCCCCCCCCCCGCAACAGACACCCTTTGGGGTGTGTGGGGCTGAGAGGGCTTTCTCAGCAGCTGCCCTTTCAAGGACAACCTCTGTCAAAGCTATGGCTGACCCAAGACCATTCCAGCAGGTTGAGACCATCTTTATCCCAATCTTTTTCTGGAAACTGATTCTGAGGTGCCTTTTTTCCTGTTTTTTTTTTTTTTTTTTTGAGATTCGGAAGCCGCAAGGGAAATTGGAGGGAGCTGCAAGTCAAAATGTGGCAGTGCAGTGACTAGTGGGGAATCAATCACTTGATCTGAGGAAAGCAGAAGCCCGAGAACGGAGCGACTGCTAGTGAGGAATAGGTCTCAATTTCTTGTACAGGGACTCGTTTGAACAGTACAAACAGTACAAACTGCTGAAGCTGGCCAATTCCTAGTGTACATTGAGCAGGAATAGAAGAAGTACAAATACAGTACAAATAACTTAGAAATACAGAGAGAGCTGCATTACTCTCACAAGATGATGGGTTTCTTCTCCACAGAGCAGCCTAAATGCCCCCAATTAATGACAAAGGGAAGGACTTGAAATAAGAATACCAGATGCTATAAAATAACTAAGGGAAAGGGCTGAATGTTAAGCTAGAAGCTTTGCAAAAAGAGTAAGTTTTGAGGAGGGATTTGAAGTAAGAGGAAGAGATGGCATGAATATGAGTAGAGTCATTTATGAGGAGAGCTTTGGGTGGTTGACAATGGTAGAGTTGAAAGAGTTAAGGCCACAAGCAAAGCTACATTGGATAATACATTAATGGGCCTCATTGTGTCAAAACTGCAGACCCTGTGGAGAAAAACACATTTTGAAAAGGTGGAGGGAGTCTCTATCTTTGACAGAAAAAAAAGACATTGGTAATAGACTCATTACGGAAAGTGAATGTTTTAGCACTGCATTGAACTGACATTTTCATTCAAGATTCAGGGAAAGAATCTTGGAGAGAGTCATAAGCAACAGGGGAAAAACTGGCTGAATTTTGACATTCATTGAATATTGTATGAGACAAGCTCTTATCCAATTCCTGCTAGAATATGCACAATGTTGTGATGTTATTCATGTTTTACAATTAGGGTTGCCAGGTCCCTTAGACCTGCAAGTGGGGAATGGGGAGTGAACTGAGCCTGCTTCGGCGGGGAGGGCGGGATATAAATAAAATGATGATGATGAACTTACTGCGAACAGGGAGGAACACTGAAAATAAATGTGATGTGCCTATGTGATCCAGAAGTGATGTAAGCACATGGGGGACGTTGGGGGAATTAACTTCTACCATATAGTGTCGCCCAACAACTAGAGCAGGGGTGGCCAATGGTAACTCTCCAGATATTTTTTGCCTACAACTCCCATCAGCCCCAGCCATTGGCCATGCTGGCTGGGGCTGATGGGAGTTATAGACAAAAAACATCTGGAGAGCTACCGTTGGCCACCCCTGGAGCATCACCCACTCCCCCCCCAACATCACTGACTTGCCTATGTCACTTTCAAGTCATGTAAGCACGATGTTCAAAGGAAGGAAGGAAGGAAGGAAGGAAGGAAGGAAGGAAGGAAGGAAGGAAGGAAGGACACTTTAAATGCTGGTTGGCTTGGAGAAGTAATTTAAAGAGAGAAATGCATTCTCCAAGCCAGCTGACGGGGTAGTGGGGACTTCAAGAGCCATGCAATAACTGTGAGAGCCTAGAGGGTGGGCAGGGAGATATTGTAAGGAAATACTGTAAGAGTGTTAATTTTTTAAGCCTGTTTGTATTTTCAGTAACAAATATTGTTAATTGGGTTTGCCTGTGTCCTTTATAACATTTCTGTCTCCAGTACCAGGCATTACATTTTATGGCAGAGACGGCCTGGCCCAAAAAAATGGCATTTATGTCAGATCCGGCTCTCATAAAAAAAAGAGGTGCAGGAACTCCCACGAGGGAAATGAAGCAGAAACACACAGGTGCCCCTCATGAACTTTTAAACATTTTTTTAGAATTTTGTTTCTACAAAGAGGTTCCAGAACAGAACTCCAATCCATTGCATTACCCCAGAAAAACAGCCCTAAAGATCCTAATTGTTGTGCACTTGTACTTCACAACTTTATATGTTCTACACCAATTATGCTATCAGTTATAAAAAAAAAAATCCTGGAAATTCTAGATTGGTTTGAATACCAAGAATTCCTTTTAAAGATTATTAGCCCCCCCACCCCCACCAATTCACCCACCCATACAACTGTAAATTAATATGAACTGCTGATTCTATGGTCTCCCATATTCACCAGGCGTTTATCGGGTCAAAGTACAAATTGTATGAACAAACAAACTGCGCAGGTGCAACTCTCCATTGCTCCATTTTGAACTGGGAACATGAGTTTATTGACCAAAAATGGGCAAGCAATTCCAGCAGCTCAGAATGAGTGAATATTCTCTGTTTTGCTTCTTTTTGTATTAAGTTATATTTTTGTCAGTGTTATGGTCCTCTACTTTTTGCTGTTCATTTTGTAGATGTTTGTACTACATATTATAAAGTTTTTATACGCAAGTTGTGATGAATTGCTAAATAGCGTATGTCACTTATATGTCTAATGCTGATTTAATGAGGCACAAATAATGTTGAAAAACAGTGTACATTTTATAAAAAATAATTTAAAAAGAAGGTGAAAATGAACAATAATGTGTTGGATTCACAGAGGGTGAAGTGGCTAAAATGGAAATTTTCTGGCAGGCACAGTGAGAAATTCAAAACCATCCCTTCTGTAGCATGCTAAAGAATAGTAGCAATTACAAACACTGAAGAGACAGCAGTGCTTCATAAGATATTACACTGCTCCATTTCCAAGGCTCTAGAACTCAAAAAGGTGTCCTGTGGTGCCTTATTGATTGCTGAGAGCCAGCATCAGTATACTGAACTAAAATCAATGTGCAGAAATATTATTCTGCCTATTTAACTCAATGTAGAATTTCATTCACAGGATTAAAGAACTTAATAGGACAGTTTAGAAGTCAAAGGCAGCCTGTAGTGATGAAGTGGCTCCATTAAAAAGAGTAACTAAGTGCAAATGAAAAGAATAAAAGGATATCAGAATGCAAAACAACAGTGCCTTTTCTTTAAAAAAGTGTATTCTTTTTCAATAGCTCATATTCCTATAATTCTCAAACAGCTCACAGATAGGCTGGGCTGGATTCCATTGAAAAGATCTCTACATGGGGGGGGCAATATTTTGAAATTTCTTCTTCCCACAGCAACCCTCCTTCTCTCCTCTTGTGCTACTTTTTTCCTAGGGGAGGGACTCTTCCAGAAGCAGTGTTTGGGGAAGCATTTTGGGCTGCAACATGAAAAGGGTGGTGGAGAACTCATGCTTCTGTGCATAGAAATTTTAGATGGGGTCCAGTCCCTATGTGGATGGGTCACAGCTCAGTCGCAGACAACATACTTTCAGATGAGGGATAGGGTTGCCATGTCTGTGTTGAAAAATATCTGGAGACGTTGGGGTGGATCCAGGAGAGCGTGGGGCTTGGGCCTCATGGCACAATGCCATAGAGTCCACCCTTCAAAGCAGCCATTTTCTCCAGGAGAGCTGATCTCTGCCTGCTGGCGATCAATTGGAAAAGTAGATCTTCAGGCCTCACCTGGAGGCTGGCAACCCTACAAAACAACCTCATTGTTTTCTTTAATATATTTAATATAGCTAATCCTAACTGGAAAAATTAATGTTACTCATTAATATCAAAAACGTTTGGATCTTTCCATCATTCTGCAGCCTGGCTTAGAGTCCCTATGCTCTTCTTCTTGTTTCAGCCAGCTGCTGATCCAAAGGGGGATCTGTCATCTTATCCCATGACTGCTCAGTTGATTCAGAAGCATTTGGCAAAGGGCATCAGTGACCACTGTGCTGTATTCATGTTTGTTCAGCCTGACAGTGGTGTGGTATGTAAAAGACAGAGCATGAATTTGCAAGTTTAATCCACTCCCCACATGTTTCCAAATGTAGAAAATGGTATCCTGAGCAGAGTGATCTCATTATGTTCTGTACTTACATATTTTCCAATACTCAAGTGGTTGTACTATGTATTGCACACCCATTTCCCGATAAGGATGTCAAAAGGCTAGGTAGTCTCAAGATCATGTGGAGCCACCCATCATTAATGTATGATCAAATTAAAACAATTGTGTAAAAGTTTCCTGTGTAGATGTTTCCTGTGTTTACAGGGGATGTTAATTTTAGTATGTTCGAAAATATTATTGCAAATGTATGGTAAATGGGCTTGGCTCAGAGAAGTGGGGAACACAGAGTAGTATCTGTAATTAAGAAATCTAGGATACCCTCTTGTAGTTAAAACTGCTGCAGAACTCAACAGAGATCTTAAGTAGGTAAGTTTGCAGTAAGTTTGCAGTAAGTAGCCACTGACAACTTCCACTCTTAGAAAAGTTTTGCATTTAAAAAAAAAACAATTCTCTTGTCATTCACTCAGAACAATTTTTTAAAAACAGTTTCAAGGGGGTAGCCATGTTAGCCTTTAGCAGCAGGACAACTTCCAACTGGCCCTTCTTGCTAATAACTTTCACAACTTTTGACCTGGATATAAGGGCTGATGGACCTTCATTTTTATTTGTATTTGAAGAAGTGAGCTTTGATGCATGATTACCCTGGAAAATTTTGTTGGTCTCTTGGATGCCCCTGGACTTAAAGTTTGTTCTATATTTCAAACTTCTATCAGTGTAGTGTTTTTTGGAAGGATGATTCAAAACCCTTTTCCTGAATTTTCATGACACTTTAAAAAACAGTCTAATTTGCTCAAGAAAATAGGAATGTGGCAAATTAAAGATGACAGGCAAAGCGTTCATTTGTTCAGGTATCCAAATTCTTCCCCGCCCCCAACTTTTCTATCAATAAATTCTTGTCAGGTCTTGCAAGCCTCAGTGATGCTCCAAGAACTTTTAAGAGGTATATATTTTACTGGCAGGCAAGCTGGCTTTCTGGAGGCCTGATTCTACAATCATACAACACAAAAAGTCACTTAAGGTTTGTCAGTGTTAGTGGGAGTTAAGTATTCAGATCCACATGGAACACTGAGACCTGAGACTGAAATAAAGTCAACAGATATTGACTTAAGCATAACAAAAGAGTCAGTTTAGTAGAAAAAGAAGCAGGGATGAATGAATCATGGCAATCTGTGCACTGTGTCATTCATTAATCGTGAGGGGGTACTTGTTCATTTGATATTTGGACAATAAGCAAGTTCATAATACAATTGTCTCCACTGCAATCATTTCATAAATTTAGAGGCAAACACCAGTGCCATTCTTCCAAGACTGTCAGTGGCATTGAAGCTGAACCCCAATTCCATAAATTGATCACAGGGCCGCAAACTGGAGCCAGCTGTTTCACACAGAGACTTCATCAGATATTCTTGTTGGGGTTATGCAAATCTGTGTATAAAAATCATTATCAATCATAATGTTCCAATCTCATACAGTCATTTTTTAAAAAAAATACACTCCTCAACTTACATTCACATTCAGTTCACAAACATGTTGAGTCAAAGGTGCTGGCTCCTCCCAGGACATCCAGAAAGAAGGCCCAGGAACCTCAGTCTAAAAGCTTTCAATTATGCACAGCTGCGGACATGCCGCCAAGTGTTTAAAGGTGCAGAGCTTCAATTCATGATTTCACACATATACACAAGCATTAATTTAAATTTTTAAAAATACAAATTTGCCATAGAAAATACAAGAAGACACCATTTACACACTAATAAAATCTCACAAATAACAGTAAAAATCCAAATTCACATTCAAACCATTAGGGGCAAGGGTGCCCAACCTGAAAGCCCAGAACGTCTCTTCCCTAAGTAGTATTTTCCATACATCCTGCTCCAAGCCAGCCTTACCTTCATATTTATACAGAACAAAGAACTGGAAGTCCTCTGCTCTATGTCCTTTCTCTGCAAAATGGCCAACAAGAGGGGCGTCTGGCATGGCCAGGAGAACCTGGCATTTATGTTCCAAAATCCTCATCCTCAATTAATAATAATAATAATAATAATAATAATAATAATAATAATAATAATAATAATAATAATAATAATAATAATAATAATAATAATAATAATAATAATAATAATAATAATAATACTTAATTTGTATCCTGCCCTTCCCACCAAAGCAGACTCAGGGCGGTTCACAACACAGGCACTTCAACAATTAAAACAATACATATTATATGTACATACATATTATGGATGGAACAAGAAGAAACTATCCCTTTGGAACAGGCTGGATTTAGGAAAGAAAGGTCGACAACTAAGCTTTGTCTGATATTGCAACAGCTAATTGGGAAGTACTCTGATAAAGGTACAACTGCTCTATATGCTGCTTTTATTGATTTAAAGACAGCATTTGATTCCATCTCAAGGCAATGATTGTGGCAGAAACTAGCGGCTTCTAATATTGATAAAAGGCTGCTATTTCTCATTCGTGGACTCCATGAAGAATCATTTCTTAGAGTGAGATGCAATATCCAGGGATTCCTCACAGAACCCATAAAAACTCAGAAGGGTGTAAGACAGGGTTGCCTTTTGGCCCCCATCTTATTTAACTATTACATCAGTGATATGGTGGAACATATGACTGATATCAAAGATTTCAGGTTTTCACGGCTGGTAACATCATTGGGGTTTGTAGAATCTTTCGGGCTCAAGTGCCATGTTCTACTGGAGAAAGTTTTTCTTCCAGACGTTTCGTTCTCGGCTGCGGAGAACATCCTCAGTGGCGTTGCAACCGGAGCAGGCGCTCTGACCTTCTTGGCTGCTGTGCATTACTGGAAAACTTTCTCCAGTAGAACACGGCACTTGAGCCCGAAAGATTCTACAAACCCCAATATGACTGATACTAAATTACACCCTCCAAAGCTGGCTCTTCACCACCTTTCAGTACTGCTATATGCAGATGATGTGGTATTGTTATCTAGAACACGTATTGGGTTGCAGAGGGCATTAGACAGCTTTGTTAAGTACTGTGAAAATGAATGTTTGGTAATAAATTTTGAAAAAACAAAAGTGATGGCATTTGGTAAAAAAGCCAAGAAGAGGTATTGGACTATGAAAGGGAAGAAAATAGAACAAGTAACAAAATTTACTTATTTGGGAATGGTAATTCAGGATACAGGCGCTTATATGGAACATTGTAAGATGAGGGTGGAGAAAGCGGAGAAATCAATGTATGCTATCCTGAGATTTTTTCGTACTAAGGGGGGCTTTTATGTCCCGGCAGCACTGAAATTGTTTCAATACAAAGTTTTAACACAACTGCTCTATGGTATTAACCTGGGCATTTCAGCTAAAAAACTACAGGCTCTTGAGAAAGTGCAATCAAAATTTCTTCGTAACATCTTGCAGCTCCCGCCAGGTGTGCCAAATGCCCTTTTGCGATTAGAAACTGGGCAAATGAGAATTGAGGCCAGAATTATGTTATCTTCGGCATACCAATGGCTAAAGATCCATACAAACAAAAAAGGTCTCTTCCCTCTAATAATTCAAGACCTCTACAGGCCAAGGTGGCTGCAATTAGTTAGAAGCAATTTAGATAGTATAGGATTCTCACTTGAAAACCTCTTGGCGCAGAGTTATGCCAAAGCAAAAAGTATTATTAAGCAAAGAATTTGTGATATAGAGAGACAAAGGGATCTAGAACAGGCCCCTTCTTTTTTGGTGCCTACTGAGACTAAATATGTTATGAGGATGGCCAAGTACTTTTCTTATTTGGAGGTATCAGCTCACAGAAGAGCCTTTACGTTGGCTCGATGCGCAGTCATGCCCTCAAAGGTGTTAGAAGGGAAATATAGAAAAGTCCCATACGAAGACCGACGCTGCCCTTGTGCTATGGGAGAGGTGGAGTCGATGAGTCATATGTTTTTTCGATGCCCATTCCACCAATTACATAGGGATAGGTTTGTCTCCCCGTTTGTAGTTAATCCAATGGCAGACCCAGAAGGGGTGTGTTTGGAGAAACTCTTGGTGGATGCAAGTCCATATATCTCTAGACAGATAGGTAAATTCTGCCATTACCTTGTGAAGTTCCATACTAAGAAACAAGAAAATTGCAGTCTTGTATGAACGGTTGAATTTTAGGTTATATATGATTTTACATATTATGATTTAAAGGATTTTATATAAATTTGAACCAACTTTGGATTTTATAATTGGTAAAATGTATTTTAGTTATCCTGGATCTGTATAGCTGAGGATCTGTATAGCTGTATTTTAGGAGGGTTTTCACATGATGTGTTTTAGCTTTGATATTGGTCTATGACCGTAATAAAGTTTATTCTAAATTCTACATACATATTATAAATCAAGCATTTATAAAATTAATCATCATTGTAATTAAAAATTGCCGCGTGGTGTTTCCCACATACCATTTGGGACGGGCAGGACAAACAGTAGACCACTCATTGTGTTCAACAATTACTGAAATGTTTTAGAGTGACCCTTACCCCATTAGGATGCACAAATTCTTTCCCTTGCAAGGATTGGGGACAGACTGAGCAGCCAGAGCATTTAAAAGGACCCACTGTGCTCAAAGATACATTATTTTGTGTTCTCAATCTCACTCTCACCAGATGGTTTTAGTGCGTCTAAAGTCCACTAGAGGTCTAGTTTTGCACCCGGGCACCTCCAACAAGTGCCAATGCCAATAAACGACCCCGCGAATCAACTCAGATAGTGGGGTATAATTGAAAGCACAAGCGATCCTGCTCTGTCTGTTCCCCTTGTTCCTCTTAGATCTCAAAAGGGTAGTCCTGTCTATATCCCTAGTCCTCCTCTTAGCACAGTCTATAACTTCCCTGGGGTATCCTCTCTTCAGCAGATCTTGTGTGACTCTATCACACTCCTTATTTTTAAAAAAATCCATTTCAGTTGTGTTGCATTTTAACCTAAGTAACTGGCCATAAGGGAGATTTTGTCTCAAATGTTTGGGATGAAAGGAATTATATTTGAAATAAGAGTTTTTTATCAGTGGGTTTTCAAAATGGTTTTACTGCCAGACAATCATGGCAGTCCCGGTAAACTGTGACATCCAAAAAATTGATGTCAATTTTGCCCTGTCTGGTGGTCTAAACAGACAGCAGAAAGGAAGGTGTAAAAGAAAACAGCAAGAGAATGCTCATGCAGACTACATGCTCTACAGACTAGAACTATTTCAGTTATTTTTTTACTATTTGGAGGGTGCTCATTTGAGAGAATGGCTTGCCTGAAGATGTCAAGAAGGCTCCAACTCTCCTGGCTTTCCATAAACTACACAAAACTGAATTATTCAAGAGGGCTTTTCTATGCAGGAGACTGTTATCTGTTAAGTCAGAGGTGTCAAACTCATTTCTTAGGAGAGCCGGATCTGACATAAATGAGACCTTGTTGGGTGGGGCCATGTCGGGTTGGGTGGGGCCATGTCAGGCCAGGCAATGTGTATACCTATTTAAGATTAGGTAGCAGAGATATAAACTTTATAAAGGACATAGAAGAACACACATATATATCCCTTAAAACATGCTTAGAGTTAGCACTTGTTGGTCTTAAAGGGGCTTTATTTGTATTTCTCCCATGGGATCCAGAGAACTGGACAAAGGAAGCACTGGCTCTTTTCTTCCTTCCCTAGGGGACCAGGAGGGTGAGGAGCCTCAGCCAATAGAAGGAAGAGAGGCTTGGCTTAGTAGCTCTGCTGTGCAACTGAGAGAGCCTGGAAAAGCAAGCTTTGCCTTCCCCCCTTCCTCCCCAAGGGAGGAGCCTCAGCCGTTGGAGAAAGACAGGTTGCTTACCTGTAACTATAGATCTTCGAGTGGTCATCTGTGCATTCACACTCATGGGATAGAGCGCCTGCGCCGATCCCCGAATCGGTACCTTAAAAGCCCGGGATTTTTTCACGCTCGGCACCAGCGGGCATGAGCAGGCGTCCCAATATGCATGCTCGCCAGAGCCAGCGCGAGGATCCCACCAGTTCCTTCCTGACTGCTGGAAGCCCCTACTGGAGGGAGACTATCAGCAGTGGGGAAGGAGGGCGGGTAGTGTGAATGCACAGATGACCACTCGAAGATCTACAGTTACAGTTAAGCAACCTGTCTATCTTCTTCGTGGTCTCTGTGCTTCACACTCATGGGAGATTACCAAGCAAGACATACCTGGAGGCGGGAAGACGGTCAACCAGAAGAAACAGCTTGCAGCACCGCAGCTCCCAGACAAGTCCTCTGCTGAGCATGCACATCCAGAGCATAGTGCTTCATGAAAGCATGCGGAGAGGACCAGGTGACAGCCTTGCACATGTCCGTCAGGGAAACGCCTTTCAGGAACGCCACCAACTTCGCCATCGCTCTTGTAGAGTGTCCACAAATGGGCCCAGGCAACAGCTTCTTTGTCAGCAAGTAGAACAGTTAAATAGTCTCAGTGAGCCACTTTGAAAGCCGCTGAGACGAAATTCTGGAACCCTATTTAGGAGCAGCATAAGAAACAAAAAGATGCTGGTCCTTATGAAAACTCTTGGAGCGACTCAAATAAAACAATAAGGCACACTTAACGTCCAAAGCATGCCACCTACGTTCCTCGTCCGAGGAAGGTGTAGGATAAAAAGTGGGCAACCAAACTTCTAACTTAAGGTGAAACTGAGAAATCACCTTGGGAAGAAAAGAAATATCAGGAGCTAGTGACACTCCAGACTCCTGAAAAACTAGATATGGGTAGTCACAACTGTAGTGGTTAAGTGTGCAGACTCTTATCTGGGAGAACCAGGTTTGATTCCCCACTCCTCCACTTGCAGCTGCTGGAATGGCCTTGGGTCAGCCATAGCTCTGGCAGGAGTTGTCCTTGAAAGGGCAGCTGCTGTGAGAGCCCTCTCAGCCCCACCCACCTCACAGGGTGTCTGTTATGGGGGTGGAAGGTAAAGGAGATTGTGAGCCACTCTGAGACTCTTTGGAGTGGAGGGCGAGATATAAATCCAATATCATCATAGCTGTAAGCTCCCCTGCACAGCGTACCGATGTGATTGCTACCAAAAAAGCAGTCTTCCAAGATAGAATCTGTAAAGAACATGTGGCCATTGGCTCAGAGGGACGCCGAGTCAACCTGTCCAAAACTAAAGTCAAATCCCAAAGCTGTGGGGGTGACCTCGATGGAGGATGCAGCCTGAGCAGACCCTTCAAAAACCTCTTAGAATGAGGGTGTGCAAAAACTGAATGCCTCTCAACTGACTCATGGAACGCAGATATCGCTGCCAAATAAACTTTAACCAATGAAAAGGCAAGGCCAACATCCATCAGAGATAATAAAAATTCAAAAATCACCGATAGTCCCACCCGTTGGGGTGAGACTGTAGGATCAACTAAAAACTGAAGAAACTTCCGCCACTTCCTGTCATAGGAAGCATGGGTAGACAACTTCCTGCTGTTTAGGAAGACGTGTTGGACTCTGCTGGAGAACTCACAGGGTCAATAAACCACACTGTCAGCTTCAGGTGAGGCATGTTATGATGGACTGTCCTGAGCCGACAGAAGGTCCGGTTCCACTGGAAACTGGTAGAAGACCCCCCCTTCGCCAATTTAAGCAAGATCGGGAACCAGTTCTGCCGAGGCTGCCACGGTGTCACTAGGATGCAGCATGGCCTTTCTCTTGAAATTTTATTGACAACTCTTGTCAGCAGTGACAGAGGTGGGAACAGATACAGGAACCGACCTTCCCACTGGAACAACAGATCATCTCCCAACGACTCTGGATCTGTGCCCCCTTTGGAACAAAACAGAGGACACTTCCGGTTTCTGGCTGTGGCAAACACATCCACCTGAGGGTACCCCCAGAGCTGAAACACAGGTTGAAGGAAGCGCCACTGTATCTCCCACTCATGCGGGGATGCTGCACCCCTGCTCAACAAGTCCGCCTGCAGATTGAGCACCCCTGGGAGGTGCACAGCCTTCACATAGATGTCGTGCTCCAGGCACTCCGACCACTGTTCCAGTGCTAGCGCGCAGAGCCGTCGAGAAACTGTCCCGCCCTGCCTATTGATATAACACAGGGCAGTAGTATTGTCTGTTAACAGGGCAACAACCTTCCCCGCCACCATGGGGCGGAAAAACCGAAGGGCAAAATGAACTGCCAGCAGCTCCAGGTAATTTATATGACAGTGAGTCAATTGAGAAGGCCAAGGGCCCCCCACACACAGAGAGTCCATGTGAGCCCCCTATCCCCACAAAGACGCATCTGTGGTGATCGTCACTGTTGTCGCAGGTAGGTGGAAGGGAGCTCCCTGACAAATGTTGTCCCTGGATTTCTACCACTTCAGGGTCCTGAAAGTCAAAGGTGGGATTATGAACCTCTTGCGAGGTGAGTCCCGTAAAGGACAAAATTGCCTTAGAAAACACAATTGAAGGCCTCTCATCCTCAATTTTGCAAACAAAAGCACGCTTGTAATTGCCATCAGCCCCAGCATCTGCTGCAGCTGATGCACCGTGCCCCATTTCCGATTCTGTAAAAGATTGACAAGATTGATGATGTCCATCGCTCTCTGCTGAGGCAGAAAGGCGCGGTGAAGATTTGTGTTCAACAAAGCCCCTAGGAACTGAACTGTCCGTGATGGAGTAAGATGAGATTTCTCCATGTTGACCTGCAGACCTAAGGTATGAAGAAGACAAAGAGTGATGGTAATATGGCTGGACAGACTTTCTTTCAACTCTGCCACAAGGAGCCAATCGTCGATGTATGGAAAGACGACTATGCCTTGAAGTTGGAGGTGTGCGGCCACAACACTCATCATCTTGGTAAACACCCGAGGTGCAGTGGACAGACCGAACGAAAGGGCTTTGAACTGGAAGTGGTGGGAACCTACTGCAAACCAAAGGAAATGCCTGTACACAGGACGGATGCTGACGTGGAAGTAGGAAACCTTGAGATCCAACGTTGCCATCCAATCCCCTTGATTGATGAGGGAAAGAATTGTCTGCAGTGTGGACATTCTAAATTGTTGGTACACAATAAACTTGTTCAGATTCCGAAGATCCATGATTGGTCTCAATCCCCCATCCCGTTTGGGAACCAGGAAATCAGGAGTAGAAACCTCCCGTTCTGGCCTCTACTGGGACCCGTTCTATGACTTGTTTCTGTCGGAGGTTGCTCACCTCCACCAGAAGAGGTGGGAAAGGAGGTGTGGAGATTATCACAGATTGGTTCGGAACCTGAGCAAAGTCTATTTTGTAGCCTTCTGCAATGATGGAAAGAGCCCACCTGTCTGTAGAGATGAACTCCCATGCCGGAAGGAATGGACGAAGGCGGATAGTTGAAGAAATGGGGGCGGTGATGCGTGCTACCAGAAAGTCAAAGGCCCTGCTTTTGTGGGTGAGCACCCTTAGACTTGCCACTGTACTCACACAAACCACCCCTGGAAAATACAGCTCACAACTTGGAAGTGTTTGGTCAGCTATTACTTCCTCCACACTGCTGCATCAGATCTGTATGGGAAGCTAGGAAGCTTCTTGGCTAACCAAAAATCTCTTAAGTCAAAGTTCCCTTCTTTCATTTTGAATGGCATGATATATAGACCTCCTTCTTGACTAATTAGGCATTTCATACATTGTACTATCTATCTTTAAAGGCAGTCATTAGCACTTCTGTAGCAAAATGCCATAAGTGTTTTGTCTCAGCTTTCTGTGCACAAGGCTGTGGATTTTATGAAAACTGTAAGAGAGACATTTTCATGCCAATGAAATAGTATTGAATGTAGCATCTTCAAGTGTGGACTGGTTTGATAAAGCACTAGTATTACATTGTTGAAATTATAACAATTCAACCAGTGGTAAATTAAAATGAACAATAACCCTCTTCTCTCCTCTGTATTTCCATGAAGAATATTAGGGTCAGAGTATTAAGGATGTGTAGTTAGGTCATATCTCTACCACTCATGTACCACTATGCATATATCTGCCCTGTTCCAAATCAAGCCATGGATATCTCGCCTGGTATTTTCTACTCTGACTGGCAGCAACTCTCCAGGCCAAGAAAGGCATTTCCTAACACTTGTGGTCTTTTAAAAAAAGATGCTAGGGGGTGAACTTGATACTTTTAATTTGCCAAGGTATGTGATCTGCTACTCAGCTTCAGTCTCTCTCCTAGCCCATGAAATTGCCATTGGTCTATCAAGCACACTATTGTCTACAGGGACAGGCAGTGGCACTCTAAGAGGTCATTCCCATTACCTGCTGAAATGCTTTTAACTGGAGCAGTCAGGGATTGAACCTGGAACCTTTAATAATAATAATAACAACATTTAATTTATACCCCCGTCCTCCCCGCCGAAGCAGGCTCAGGGCAGCTCACAACATAATATAAAATACAAAGGTTACATAATAAAACAATAATCTAAACATTATACAGTTTCCTTAAAATTCCCTTAAAACCATCTAATTAAAACCAACAATTTCATATGATCGTACTCGGTGCTACATTTTCAAAATTTCCGATCTTACTCAGATACAGATTTTATCATACAGCTGGATCTGCATTAAGAAAAGGCCAGCTGAAAGAGGGTAGTCTTGCAGGCCCTGCGGAACTGGGCAAGACTCCACAAGGCCCGCACCTCCTCTGAACTACAGTTCAGAGAGTTGCTTGGAAAGAGTCAATATGTACTAAACCCGTCTGTAACACTGAATAAGTCTTCAATATACCTCTACTGATTCTGAAAGTGACATGACCATGTTATTTCTTGTAGTTTGTTACTCAACCCACATTCACCAAACTTCAAACATGATCTTGGATTCTCCAGGTGTTCTTCCATATCACATCTGAGGATCAGGAGACAGCATTGATACTTGAGTAACAAAGAACCAGACAGAGTTCACAGCTTTATTAGGTTATGTGGAATTCTATTGGCTCCTTGTGTCTCCCGACCTTTGCTGACATAGTTCCTGAAATATTATCTTCTAGCTATTCATTCAGTGGCGTGAAGAACAGCAGTGCACAAACCAGCAGCTCCTTCTTCTTACAATCTACTTTAGGGCCACAATATGAATGACCCTTGGGTCTTGCACAGACCTGTAGCCAAAAACTTTGTACTAAGTGGGCCTAAGTATATACCAGAAAAGAGGAGGGGAGACACAAAGCATAATAACTGGATTTTAGTTTTAAAACATTTAATTGTATTAAATATCACATGAAATTTAACTCCCTAAAATTTAAAATTTTCTAAGCACTTTTCAGTAATTGAAGTGCTTTTGCACACTTTGATCAGAACATGGGAAGGAACAATCTGTTTCTGATTGAACAATTGGGCACAATCCTATCTACACTTTGCTTTACATTTCTGTAAATAAAAAGTCTAGAAATGTAAGACAAAGCACAGATAGGATTCTGCCCAATTGCTGAGTCAGAAACAGGTTCTGCCTTCCTTCCCATGTTCTGATTAAAGAAGAAGGATAAGCCATCTTAAGCCTTCTTATCACTATAGCTGTTACCTTGTGGCCCTTGATATTAGCTACCTGATATATGCTAATTATGGAGTTGTTTCCAAAAGTTATTTTCTGCTGATGGGAGACACTTAGTTTAGTTGGCTTATGCCAATTTCCCCTTTCTATTACATAATCCCACTTTGTTCCCAATTATGTTTGTGGGGGTTCCCTATCTCCTGCATTAAAAGCATCTCAGAGATCTTAAAGGCTGCAGAAGGGGGCAAAAAATTTCTGTCTTGTCAATGGAGCTAGCACTTTGGATCCAACCCTGGACTTCTTTTCAGAACTAAGTTTCTTGGATATTTCATCATTTGTTAAACTGGAGAATAATGGCCACTCACAACTGGCTGCTTTCCACACATACAGATAGGACATAGAATCAAGGGAGCTGATTGGTGTGCTGCCTGGATATATGTCACCGCTACTATTGCCTCTGCATTGGCAGCTTCTTTCTACTATGGTGGAACATTTGGGAAGTCTCCCATGGACCAAAAGAGTTCTCCAAACTTAGAAGATTACATCTTATACTTCCTATAAAGTACTTCTTTCACTGATGAAGAGATTTGGGAAGAATGGGAGGAGCAAGGGTACAAATAAGCTGGGACAGGCTGATATAGAGTACTGGTAAGAAAATGGCCAAATAAGTGACTCCCATTTTCTGCTTCAAGTCCCTGAGACAGAGAGAACGTACAAGTAGGAAATTTAAGTTGCTTTTACTCTTAAGGAGAGATAAAGTGGACAGGCAGAGTCATGCACAATCAGACATCTGGGACATTTTCTTTTTAAAAAATTATTTATATACTTGTTTCAGTGTATCTAGTGCTTGACAGGATAATAAGTATATCTCTCCAACCAAAGGTTTTTATGATCTAAAATTAGACAACAGGGAGAGAGAAGAGAGAAAGTAGACACACAAAAATACAACATATTTCCCACTCAACCTCCTATTGTGCCTAACAGCAAAGGAAATTACAGAGAGTTATCTTTTGCCTCCTTCTATATTAATGGAACAATCTCCAGTTTAAGCCTTTGAAAGCTTGTTCACACTCTTTGTCATTCTTGAAATAAATTCAGCGACAGTGCTGCAAAAACATTCAGCAGCAAATGGCCATAATATGTTCTTCAGGCATCAAGAAAATGCCCTGAGGTGGAAGTTAATGGGAATGAACATAATAAGGTTTTTGTAGAAGAGTGAAATACTGCCTGTATTTTATTTGAAAAGCTATATGGATTTTTCATTTTAGGGTAGATCTTAGTTGATTCAAAAGGTTATTTTTACACTATAATTTTTTCTTCACCTTAATGAAAATTCTAAGTTGTTTCCTTCGTTATTTATGATGGTCGCACTTCCAAACTGGGTATCTTGCTTGTTAATATCATGTTTCTGGGAGAGTCAGAACAGAAATAAAGATACAAAATCTGCAGGGGTTAGGGTTGACAGATCACACCCAAAAGGTGCTTGTGAATGGTTCCTCATCCTCTTGGAGAGGAATGACAAGTGGAGTGCTTCAAGAATCTGTCCTGGGACCTGTTTTGTTCAACATCTTTATAAATGATTTGAATAAAGGAATAGAGAGAATGCTGATTAAATTTGCAGATGATACTAAATCGGGAGGGGTCACAAATACAGTAGAAGACAAAGGCAGGATACAGGATGACAGGCTGGAAAACTGGGCTAAAACAAATAAAACGGAAGATTTGTAACACTTACCGTGAAGCTTCCTTCTCGGTGGACTGGCAGTGGGTCGGTCCGACTACTGGGTATAGGCTCCTCCTCCTCTTCACAGGGTCGGGTCTTCAAACGATCCAGAGAGGGGGGGAGTGGCCTATACCACCCAGCTCCCGCCAGGTGTATCCAAGCTTTCTCCCCTAAGGAAAAAACACCTTCCACAACCTCCCATTCACATGCAAAGGCAGATGAACAAGGAAAAAACGTTTATTATGTTTCGACACCACCAACATAGTAGATTGGAAACAGACATTGGCAATACTGAACACCATACCCACCCGACAAGGAACAGTCGAGGCTCCAAGATACATCTCCAAAACCCAGGAAGCCGTCAACCATAATCGGGCGGGCCGGACCGACCCACTGCCAGTCCACCGAGAAGGAAGCTTCACGGTAAGTGTTACAAATCTTCCGTTCTCCGGTGGTCTGGACAGTGGGTCGGTCCGACTACTGGGACGTAACAAAGCTGAACATCCCCCGGGTGGGACCGGCTTCCCTATTTAGAGTGCATGTTGCAGCACCCGCCTTCCGAAGGCCGCCTCTGCAGACGCCCATTTATCCACCCTGTAGTGTCTGGTAAAGGTATGAACCGACTTCCAAGTCGCCGCTTTACACACATCCTCCAGTGATGGGAACGACCGATACACAGCGGATGTTGCAGCACCCCGCAGTGAATGAGCCGTAATCCCATCTGGAGGAACCAGACCTTGGGATTTGTAGGCCAACCCAATACACTCCCGAAGCCACCTGCTAAGGGAAGACGCAGAAACCTGTTGCCCTCTGCGCTTCCTATCAAAGGAAACAAACAGTGAATCGGACTTCCTCCAGTCCTTCGAGCGCTCAATATAAAAACACAACGCTCTCTTAACATCCAAACAATGCAAATCCCGTTCCTTGGGAGACTGAGGATTAGGGCAAAAATTAGGAAGAATTATTTCCTGGGACCTGTGGAAAACCGAATTGACCTTAGGAACAAAGGATGGGTCCGGTCTCAGAACCACCTTATCATTATGAAAGGTACACAACTCCTTATCCACCGAAAGAGCTCTCAACTCCGACACTCTCCGTGCCGAAGTGACGCCCACCAGAAAAAGGGTTTTCAGAGTCAGCTCCTTAAGCCCGCAAGAGGCCATGGGTTCAAAAGGCCGTTTGCACAAGGCCTGTAAGACCACATTCAATTTCCATGAAGGGAACCTGTGTACTTGTGGAGGTCTAAGGAGAGCAACACCCCTCAAGAAACGCTTAATATGAGGGTGCGCCGACAGGGTCTTACGCCCCCTCACTCCTTGGATGGACGAAATGGCCGCTACTTGTCTCCGAAGCGTGCTAGTGGACAAACCCTTGTCAACCCCTTCTTGGAGGAAGGCAAGGACTCCCTTCACCCCCACCGAAATCGGGTCCCACCCCCGTTGGGAAGACCATGCGGAGAAAACCCTCCAGGTGTTATTGTACACCCTATTAGTGGAACCTTTGCGAGACGCTAACATAGTATCCACTACCCCCTTACTGTAACCTAGCTCCTCGAGCTGGCCCCGCTCAATCTCCAGACTGTCAAGTTTAACAACTCTGGTTGCGGATGGAGCACGTTGCCCTGAGACAGAAGGTCCTCTCTGCTCGGGAGTCGCCAGGGAGGCTGAACCGACAGTCTCAGAAGTTCCTGGAACCACGACCGTCTCGGCCAAAAGGGAGCCACGAGCACCAACTCCGCCCTGAAGTCCACCACCCTCTGAATCACCCTGGGTAAAAGAGGAAGGGGAGGAAAGGCGTACAGTAACCCCCCTGGCCACTCGGTGCTGAGAGCGTCGGTTCCTTCTGCCCGTAAGTCTCTGTCCTTGGTAAAAAACCTGTCCACCTGGCGGTTCTCCGCCGTGGCGAACAGGTCTACTGCCACCAGACCGTATCTCTCCACGATCGCTCTGAAGCTGTCTCTGTGAAGCATCCACTCTGTCTGGTCCAACCAGCGTCTGCTGAGCCAGTCCGCCAGAAGGTTGTCCTTCCCCGGAACGTGAACCGCCTTCAACGACAGAAGGTTGATTTCTGCCCATTCGAATAGAATTTTGGCCTCGGCATGTAGAGATCTTACCCTGGTTCCTCCCTGCCTGTTCACATATGCTTTGGCTGTCACATTGTCTGTTTTTACCAGCACGTGGTGACCTCTTAGTACTGCCTGCAACCCCTGTAAGCCCAGACGAATCGCTCTGAGCTCCAGGAAATTGATGCTGCGCCTCATCTCGTGGGGCTCCCACTGTCCCTGGATCATTTGATCCTGTGAGTGAGCCCCCCAACCCCATAGGCTGGCGTCCGTGGTCATACAGACCCTCTGAGGTTCCCGGAGCGGGTAGCCCAGAAGAAAAAGGCTTGGGTCTATCCACCACTGAAGCTGAGATGTCAATCGTGGTGGTAAGATCACTAGCTTGGGGATTTTCCTCCCTATTACCTCCTGGAATGGACGTAGGAACAACTGCAGGGGACGAGTATGGAACCTGGCCCAAGGAAGTAACTCCTGAAAGGACACCATCATCCCCAACAACTGAGCTAACTTCATCACTGGAACCCTGCGCTGCTGTAAGACCCCTTGCAAGAGGAGCCAAAACCTCTCTTGCCTCTCTGAGGTCACAAAGACTTTGTCCAGGGTAGTGTCTATCTCCACCCCCAGGTGCACAAGCCTCTGAGAGGGAAGGAGATTGCTTTTCTCTAGATTTATCACGAAACCGTGGTCCCGTAATAAGAGCACTGTTCGTTGCATGGCTTCTAGACACTGCTGGTAAGACCCCGCCTTCACCAGAATGTCGTCGAGGTAAGGAAAGAGAGCTACCCCCTGCAACCTCAACTCCGCCACCAGGGTCACCAGAATCTTGGTAAACACCCGGGGCGACGACTTCAGGCCGAAAGGAAGAGCTCGATATTGGTAGTGTTTCCCCCCGTAGGAGAACCGAAGAAAGTTCCTGTGTGATTCCCGAATGGGAACATGTAAGTAGGCCTCTGATAGATCCAAGGAGGCCAGAAAATCCTGGGGCTGAATGGCTAGTAAGATTGACCGAAGGGTTTCCATCTTGAAATGTCTTGTCAAAACAAACTTGTTGAGCCATTTCAGATCCAGGATAGTTCTGCACTCCCCGTTCTTTTTTGGAACCAAGAATATGATTGAGTAAACTCCCAAACCTCTTTGGGGTACAGGGACGGGTTCTACTGCCCCTATGTCCAACAAGTGATGAATCGCTGACGTCATGGCCCTGTGAGCCGCCACGTCTCTTTTCCGTGGGACCCAACGAAAATGGTTGGGAGGAAGGGAGTGGAATTCCAAGGCATAACCCTGCTCTACCACCTCTAGGACCCATTTGTCTCGAACTGACTGTCTCCAAACTCCTACAAATAACGACAGGCGGCCGCCTATCTTTCCTATCGTCTGAGTATAGGCATAGTCATTGGGATCCTCCTTTTTTGGAGGGGTTCTTAGAATTTTGGTCGGACTTTCCCGAAAAATAGGGCTTGGAGTCACGTCCCTTCTGATGCCACTTTCCTTTGAAGGAACGAAAGGAACCCTGCCGGAAAGGTTTCTTGGAATCTCGAAAGGCAGGAAAGGATTTCTTCTGCCTAGATTCTTTACTCTTAGAAGGTAACACCTTCTTCTTGTCCTTATTCTCGATGAGGTACCTGTCCAGATCTTCCCCAAACAGCAGTGAACCCTTAAAGGGAACCGCTGCGACTCTAGCCTGTGCTGCAGTGTCAGCCTCCCAATTGCGTAGCCAAATATTGCGTCGTGCAGCCACGCCGCAAGCCATGGCCTTAGCTGCCAATTGCATGGTATCCAAAGAACTGTCAGCTACAAAGGCAGCAGATAGGGCAATCTTTTTTAGTTCGTCTTTGAACTCCTTAGGAGCTCCACTATCTGCTGACGCCAAATTATTGGCCCAGGTACACATTGCTCTAGCAAACAGAGAAGAAGTAGTAGACGCTTTGATGGCCCATGCATTAGCTTCAAATTCCTTACGAAGAGCTTGTTCAATTCTTCTGTCACATGGATCCCTGGGAAGACCCTCTGAATCCATGGGCAAGACTGAGTTAGATATCAGGCTGGTTACAGGGTCGTCTACTGTAGGCAGCTTCAATCTCTTAGTAGCCTGTGGGATAAGCGAGTAGAGTTTAGAGAGGACCTGCTGGTTAGCCTTTGGCTTGGCCGGACGCTCCCATTCAGCCTTAATTAATGCAAAGAAGGGTGCTGGCAAGGGGACCCCTGTCTGGGCACTACTCATTTTTGGCATCATATCCCCTGTGGGGAGATCAGGATCCAAATCCTCGTTCTCCTTGGGTGTGGCTACAAAGTTTAGAGTCCTCAAAACCTTGGGGAGCAACCTTGAGTAGTACTCGAGAGGAAAAAGCCTGGACTGCACGGTGTCGGGGTGTTCTTCCTCTTCCGAAAGCTCGCCATCTTCCTTATCTGACTGCTGATCAGAGCCCTCTGACTCCTCAGCAGAACTCCCAAGGGGAAATTCCAAATCTGGAAGGGGCTTATCTCTGGGCCGCTCTTCCAAGGTGTCACAAGGGCTAGGCTCTCTGCCTCTTTTCCTTCCACCTAGCTTCTTCTGTCCCTTCAGTGAAGTAGAAGAGCCCAATTGCTGACTTAAATCCTGCCCCAATTCCTTTAACATCTCCTTTTTCAGCCACTGCAGTAAGTTCATTTTGGCATCTTCCCCCGAAAGATCAATGCTCTGAGCCTCTTGTCGAGGAGTCAGGCTGTCTGAAAGGAGAGGCAGATCACACTCGCTGGGGGGGTTACTGTGTGAGCTGGCCGCCATCTTGTTGCTCTCCCCGTCCCTGAAAGGAAGTGAGAGCAAGGGCATCGGAAAAAGGCGCGGGAAAAAACGCGGGAAAAGGGCACCCAAAATGGAGGACGGGCAGACTCCGTTGCGCCTCTAATGCGACCTAGGAGGTCTTGCCTTCGGCTCTTAAGAGCCACAATGCAACGGACTCTCCCCCTTTTTCAGTCCCAATTCACCACATGAGGCATTAAGGTTAAAAATGGGGGACCCTCTCCCCGAACTCCAGACCGAAGGGGCCCAACGCTTCCACCAAGGGAAGGCTTACCGCTCTCCGCTGCGCGGACCGACGTTACTAGGCTTCTCAGCCAACAACACGTCCGCTCCCAGCTCCAAGAAAAGGGCGGGCGTCGGATGACCGCTGCGGTCGAACGCACGTCAATCCAAGCCCCCTGTCGCCTCTTCCTGCAGCCTCCGCTCCGTTCCACACGCGGCCGCGGGGAAACGGAGCGTCACGGAGCGCTGCCGAGCGATCCGCGGTCTACTGACGAGTAGACCCCCAACGGCTTGCTCCTGCCGGCGTTGTAAGGGAAAGACCCCACGCTTCCGGCCTGATTTAAAATCTTCTCTCCGGATCTTCTGCGCTTGTTAAAAGCGCTCCCGAAAGAACCGTCCTGCTTAGTGCAGGGCCGGGAAAAAACTGGCGGGAGCTGGGTGGTATAGGCCACTCCCCCCCTCTCTGGATCGTTTGAAGACCCGACCCTGTGAAGAGGAGGAGGAGCCTATACCCAGTAGTCGGACCGACCCACTGTCCAGACCACCGGAGAATGAATTTTAACAGGGATAAATGTAAAGTTCTGCATTTAAGTAGGAAAAATCCAATGCATAATTATAGGATAGGGGAGACTTGTGTTGGCAGTACACTGAATGAGTCAGAAGTGTAATGCAGTGGCTAAAAAGGTAAATTCAGTTTTGATCTGTATCAGCAGAAGCATGGTATCCAGATCACATTAAGTGATATCACTTTCCTTTGCTCTGGTTAGACCTCACCTAGACTATTGTGTTCAGTTTTGGGCACAACAATTTAGGAAGGATATAGACAAGCTGGAACATGCCCAGAGGAGGGCAACAAAGATGGTGAGGGGTCTGGAAACCAAATCCTATGAGAAAAGGTTGAAGGAGCTGGGTATGTAAGCCTGGAAAGAAGAAAAATGAGAGATTATATGATCACCATCTTCAAGCACTTGAAGGGCTGTCATATAGAGGATGCTGCTGAGTTGTTTTCTGTTACCCTAGAAGGTTGAACCAAAATCAATGGGGTGAAATTAAATCAAAAGTGTTTTTGGCTAAACATTAGGAAGAACTTCCTGACAGTTTCTCAGTGGAACAGGCTTCCTTGGGAGGTGGTGGGCTCTCCTTCCAGAGGCTAGATGGCCATCTGACAGCAATGCAGAATTAGGCAGATCATGAGGAGGGCAGGAAAGGTTGCATCAGTGCTTGGTCCTTGTAGCCCTTTCTTACATGCCCAGGGAAATGCTGATTGACACTTTGGGGCAGTCAGCAATTTTTCTCCAGGCCAGTTTGACAAGGGATTCTGGAAGTTTTTGCCATCTTCTGGGTATGGAGCAGGGCTCACTGGGGATGTATGGGCGGGGGGGGGGGGAGGTATGTCCTGCATGGTGCAGGGGGTTGGACTAGATGACCCTGGAGGTCCCATCCAGCACTATGATTCTATGAAATTGTATCCATAGGGTTTATTATTGCTGCTGCTCTTAGCAGCTATCTCAGAATATTCTCCTCCTACACACAATACTTTCTCCCCTAATTAGATGGCTGTTTATCAGTAGAAATTAGATTGATGTTCCAGTTAAGTCATTATTTCCATTATAAATGCAACATTTCAACTGTGCTGTATATACATACATGCCTTTAAGTGTGCCCTCACAAATTAGTTTCTGTCCCACCTATCAAGGCCTTACTTAGTACTAGTTCTGTAGGCTGTAGTTCCAAGTGTGTGTGAAGCAATAAAGAAATCTATTGCTGAAGCTGCTAGAGACTCCTGTGTGCTATCTAGATAGATAAATGTAATCCTTCATACCAGATCCCAGAAGAGTAACATGCAAGACATAACAGGAAAATGGAATTAGATGCCCAAAATATGGGCCTGTTTGTCCTTTGGCAGTATGGTATGACTACTGATTTTGGTTTTGGTTTCTTTTGGTCATAGAATCATGGTGGTTTAGCAGAGGCTACAGGTACCAGGGAGTGGTGCTAGCTAGATGTGGGAATAGTAGAGTCTGAGTTAAGAGGGCAAGCATCTTAGCTCCATTTAATCACATCTGGGGAAAACGTATTTGCTGCAGATGGAAATATATGGTGGGAATTATGCTGTCTCTCTCTCTCTCATTTTATTTACTGAATCCGCTTTGCTTTGCTGCATTTATATTGAAAGGGAAGTAATATAGCAAATGGAGCATCCAAGCCACATCTTGACAACACAAAGTTACCAGATTCTCTAAGACAAATCAAGGCTAGGGCTCAAATACATGGAACAGAAGGAAGAGCTTCTCCTATGGAATTTTGTGGAAGGAGAAGGTGCTCTGCTCACCTTAATTCCACACAGTGAGACCTGACCACGCAATAGATATTTCTTGGCTAGGTCTTCTTTTGCCAGCCACACTAACATGATCATGTGGTCCCTGCAAAACTCCATACCACTAGCCAGCACCCCAAGTGCTGCTACGGTGCCATTCGCTTCATGTTCAGCATCTGCTAGAAAACAAGCACCCTCCACACATGCCTCCCCCACAGAAAAACAAGACCCTATCAAACACACAAGGCAAATGCACAGCGATTCTGCTGGCAAGTCCTAGTATCTCGCCCACCACCACCCACCAGTGACTACCACTGCCACAGAAAAACAAACCCCTGCAAATAAAGTGAAAGAAAAAGGAAGCAGAAAAGAGGGATCTCCAGGGAGCGGGAACAAATGAGGGAAATTCCAAAAAAAATTCTGCACCAAATTGTTAGGGAAATTCTGGATCTGAGCATTCTTTGGAGCTCTCCTACCTTTCAGGGATGGCCTGCAGCAGGTGGATCCACCCACTAACACTGCTACAGAAGGGGAATTCACTTAGAGGTCAAATTACATAGCACCTCTGTCAGAGATGGGAGATCAGATAGAGCTAGCAGAATCATGCACTGTTAGGACATTCCCACTCTCCCAGTTCACCCAGAGACTCACAGAGGCAAATTAAAAGTTAAGTGCAGTTTATTATGCAAGAAAAAGACAAGAGTACTGTTCTCAAGTCCCGTTCCACTTCCGAAAGGGAAGAGAACAATGTGACAGACTCACACACACACACAGAAGATATACCTGACTGCCTGCTAAAAAGCCCCATGGTCTTCAATGACAGACTGCCAGAAGCTCCTCCAGACAAGGAGGGTTGACCCCTCCCCTTTCCTGCTGTAAAGGCTCTAGAGTTACCAAGTCCCCCACGGCCTCTGGCGGGGGACTTTTTTTCGCAACGTGGGTTGCGATGACATCACCCAAAAGTGACACCACATGCCGGCTGCTCTAGGCGTCTCTGGGAAAACTCTATGGTTTTCCCAGGCGCTCCCAAATTGCTAGAATGTCTGGGGAAACGCTCCCAGACGCTCCCAAATTGCTAGAATGTCTGGGAAAACCATAGAGTTTTCCCAGAAACAACTAAAGCAGCCAGCACACGGCATCGCTGGCACGATGAAGTCACTTCTGGGTGACATCATTGCACTGGCGATGTCAGAGGAGGTTCCCCTGCTGGCCCAATGTGGGCCGGTGGGTTGTGAACATCCAGGGCAGGAGAACCCCCGCCCGGCCTGTGAGCTTGGCAGCCCGAAAAGGCTCCCCTTGTATACAGTGTTCAAATGAATGGTCCATTATAGCTGCATTACATCACCCTGAACATATGTAACCACATACAAAACTGCTTATGCTACATATTCTGTACATATTGTCGGTATTTTGCCAGCTAGAACAGGGCAGACCTAGACAGAATCTTGTCTGGACCTTAGTACTGTGTGTTCCCCTAGGGCAGACCTCCTGAGGGTCTTGATCTTCTGTAACAAAAAACTCACCTTTGAAGGCAATAAGTCAGCCTCCTAACTATCTCTTGCTGACACAATAAAATACTGTTGTTTCCAGAAAGATAGGCTATCTTTGTTCTTCTAGGAAAGGCAGAAAGGCTTGAATTATTCTATGATAGCTACACTCTGGGCAATAGTAAGGCCTAGCTAAAGATTTAGAAAATGATGCAAAGACTGCAGGGAAATGGCCCAACACTCCAGGGTTGGTTTTCCTATCTGCCATATAATACCTGCTGCTGTTGGGCCAGTCTAGAACTAGACTGGAACCTATGGATCGGTGTAGAAGACAGTCCCCACACAACCTCACACTTCTTCCATAACATGGGTTCAGAAGCTCCATGACCATCCCAAGTCAGAAACACTCTTCACTCCCTGGCTCCCCTGTAACCCCTACTCACTTAGTATTTAGGCCACCACCACTACCCCTCAGTCATTATTATGCCATGAACTGGAAGATGGGACCCCATTCCTCAGCTTGTACAGTGCTGTTTAAAGCTGTTCCTCCACCCCTTTGCCACCACTTAACTCTTTCTGGTTACTTCATTTTCTTATCTCAGGTACTAAGACAGAGGTGAAAGGGTCCTTTTGCTATAGAAGGGAAAACAATATTCTTGTCCCCAGATATATCCTAAAACGTTTATGTAATCCTAGCTTTTATGTAATGCCCTTGATCATCCAAGCAGCAGATAAAAGAGCCTGCAGCAAATGTGGTTCATCCATTTCCAATATAAAATGTCCACTGAACTTACAATGATAAAATCTCTCACCAGGTTCGAAGACATGTCCAGAGACTTAATGATGACTTCTTGGGGGTCTCAGAAAACAACTCCAACATTCTGTACTTGGAAACTGAATTTAGGGATGTAAATGAAATTCCAAGATTCATTTATTCACTTTGAGACAACATGTTTCAAATGGATTCTTTTAAGCATAGGTCCTCAGCCAATGAAAATGTTGACTTTCAACAAAATTTGAGAGAGAAAAAATATCCTTAATAGCATTTCAAACTTTTTATTCTATTATCTTTTTAAATACTCACTGGTGGGTATTTTTAGTAATGGTCCATTTTCTTCGCTATCCTGCTGAATGCTGTTGTTTATTCTGTCATGATGGACTTCTCATAATATAAACAACAACAGAGCCAAGTGGGCAGCCATGTTGGTCTGAAGCAGTAAAACAAAGTAATGAGATTTAAAGTATGGACAGATAAATATGTAATTAGAAATGAGATTATGCAGTCTCTTTTCCATTATACTTTAGCGGCAATTATCAGTGACATTTACTTACACAACCTCAGGATTGCATTCCCCATCTCTTTTGAATAACGTTTGTAGAGTGGTTATTTTACAATGCAAATTAATTGGTGGAAGAGAAATATCCTAGCCTGCTAATCACCCACAGACTGTAATTGCTGATTAAAACATAGTTTAAATTTGCTTAACTTAAAAGCCCTTTATGCTTGCCTTGGAAATCCCCAATACCAAAATCATATGTGAATTTCTATATTTGTCAAAAGAAATAGGTTGATATCTTTAAAAGAAAAAGGGGGAAGTGGCAAACAGCATTCAGACACGCAAGGTGAGACACACACCCCAAAGGGGCTGATGTCATTGTGCCGCATGCACAAAGCACATGTGGCTGAATATCCCAGAGAGGACCAAGGATCCCCTTGCCGGCTGTCAGGTAGGAACCTGGCAACCCTATAATCAGCTCATGTCCTAGCTTCACATTCAAACATGCTAAGTTCAACAGTTTAATATGCTGAATGAAAAATTCATGGTATCCTTACTAGTAAGGGAGAATGAATCATGATGACCTACAGCTGCTCTCATCCTGACTAGGTCTAGCTTGCTGTTGAATAGAGAAATCCGGTAGGCACAATCCACCCCTCTTTCTACAAATGGTTTTTAAAAATAGTCAAGTAACAGTGAACCAGACCCAGAAACAATGAGTCTCACTGGAGAAGAAAAGTCCTTCTTAGGTATCTTGGAGAGGCTGTAAAATATAGGTGGACATAAAATATAGGATGTTCATTAATTAAATACTCAGATGTTCCTTCATCTATAATACCCAACATCACTGTTTCATTCACCATAATCTTTATTAGACATGATATTTGTGATGTTGGATCATTCTGAATTGGTCTATAAGAGGACACATAATTTAATTGGCAAAACACTTCATATTCATAATCCTTAGTAGAATGTATTAAGTATAACAATTCCACTACCCTTTATTAGCTTCCTTTATGATTATCCTTCTGTCATTGGCCAAATCTCCAATTACCCTTTGTTCCTGTCTAGATTATATCTAATACATGCTGATGAATTTTACAAAGCAAGTACATCCCTAAGCACCAGTTTCTCAAACGTTTGTATGAAGGGATCTGATGTCTGGGATACAAAGGGAGACCCATTGTTTCTAGGTCCAGTTCACTTTTACAAGCACTTTCATTCTATCTTGACTATTTTTAAAACCATTTGTTAGTAAGGCCACATGTCTTATGTGAGGGACATCAAGGACGTCATTAGTAAAGTGGAAAAAAATTAAATCCCTGAAAATGCAGTATTAATGATGAATATTGTTGCCCTTTATATTGATTTTCCTCACAAGGAAGTCATCCTGGTGGTAGAATAAACACTGAAATCTTGCCTTAATAAGCAGCCTCTGACCAATTTTTTTTGTTAAAACATTGGGGCTTGGTTTTAGGAAAAAACTATTTCAGATTTAAGAGTGACATGGGGTATTGGAAGCCCCTTTAGTGTCTCATTCTTTAGATGATTTTAGATTCTGTTTTATATATGTTCAGACCCCATCCTTATAACAAGATGGATGTAGCTAAGGTACCTTTAAGATAAGAAGCATTTGGATTCACACCTTAAGAATGTTTGTATCTTTAGGACTTAACCAGAACATCTATCAGTTTATTTGTAATGTCAATAATGTTGTAAGATATCTCTATGGGGCAACCTGCTGTACAATAATGTACCATCATATATTTTCAATTATGAACCATCACTTTAAATTTACTAAATTTAAATTTACTGGTTACGGCTGTGGGCAATTTTTTGTAAGCTGAATGTATTTATACTACAGAACTGTTAATGCATGCATGAGAACTTTGTTACACTGGAGAAGGCAGCAGCCAACTTGGAAAAGAGCTAGAAGTGTTTGCCACAGTATATAATAGAATAAGCAGGCACTGTGTAAGTTTTTTTAAATTGAACCAGAAGTTCAAGCTGGTTTTCGAAGAGGTAGAGGAACTAGAGATCAAATTACCAACATTCGATGGATTATGGAGAAAGCACGGGAGTATCAGAAAAACGTCTATTTCTGCTTCATTGACTATGCTAAAGCATTTGATGGTGTGGATCACAAAAAACTGTGGCAAGTCCTTAAAGAGATGGGAGTATCAGACCACCTCACATGTCTCCTGAGAAACCTGTATAAGGGTCAAGAAGCAACTGTCAGAACGGGATATGGAACAACTGATTGGTTTAGAATAGGACAAGGAGTTCGACAAGGATGTATATTGTCACCCTGCTTATTTAATTTATATACAGAATACATCATGAGGAATGCTGGCCTGGATGAAGCACAAACCGGAATTAAGATTGCCGGGAAAAATATCAACAACCTCTGATATGCAGATGATACCACTCTAATGGCAGAAAGTGACGAGGACCTAAAGAACCTCTTGTTGAGGGTGAAAGAGGAGAGCACAAAAGCATCAAAAAGAAACTCAACATCAAAAAAACTAAGATCATGGCATCTGGCCCCATCACACCTTGGCAAATAGAAGGGGAAGACATGGAAGCAGTGATAGACTTCACATTTCTGGGATCCAAGATCACTGCAGATGGTGACTGTAGTCATGAAATTAAAAGACGTTTGCTCCTTGGGAGGACAGCTATGATGAACCTGGGCAGTATAATAAAAAGCAGAGACATCACCTCGCCAACAAAAGTCCGAATAGTCAAAGCAATGGTATTCCCAGCAGTAATGTATGGCTGTGAGAGCTGGACCATAAGGAAGGCTGAGCGCAGAAGAATAGATGCTTTTGAGATGTGGTGCTGGAGAAGAATCTTGAGAGTCACTTGGACTGCAAGAAGATCCAATCAGTCAGTCCTAAGGGAAATCAGCCCTGACTGTTCCCTGGAAGGTCAGATGCTGAAGCTGAAGCTCAAATACTTTGGCCACCAAATGAGAAGGGAGCACTCACTGGAGAAGATCCTGATGCTGGAAAAGATAAAAGGCAAAAGAAGAAGGGGACGGCAAAAGATGAGACGGCTGGACAGTGTTACTGATGTAACAAACACGAATTTGAGCAGACTTCAGAGGCTGGTGGAAGACAGGAGGGCCTGGCGTGACTTTGTCCATGGGGTCGTAAAGAGTCAGACTTGACTGTGCAACTGAACAACAACAACAACAATATTAATTTAAGGTTTGTACATACCGTAGTGGGTGATGACAGCTACATATAATGTTCCAGATCCATAGCATATGAGGATTTTCCTTGAGCCTCAGGGAGTTTTGCAATGGACATTCTATTTTCAGGCACAAGTAACTTGAGAATCAACAAGAATTTTTTTAGTGATCTTTGGATCCTGTTATATAAACATTCTTTTTTATTATTTTTAGTTGTCAATAAGTCCTCGAGGAGCTTTTTGCTCAGTGTATGTTAAGACAGTGTTCATAAATATTTGGGTCTGTAATTTTACTGCTTTACTTTTTACAGTATGTTTTCCTAGTTTGCTAACCAGTTAAAAGGTAGCATAAAAACTCAAGTAGAAGTTAAAATAGGAATCCCTATAAACTAAGAGTTTGTACAAATTAAATCCTACAATAGTTATCTATTCTGTTCACAAGACAGAACTGTTTATTCTTAAGAATCTAATGATCCACAAAAGAATATTGTGCTGTTGTCCCTGGTCATCCTGAACAATAAACATTCCTCCCACCCTTTCTAGTTGGACTGTTTGCTGTCCACCAAATGTTGCTCTCCAGAGGCTGATGGCCAATGAGGGAGGAGAGACAGACTGCCTGGAAGTGGCCACCTCCCATGAGGAAAGAAGTTGTTGTCAATCTAGGGGGGTGATTTCTTCTAACTAAACATAGTATATCTCTCCCATGAGAAGCCCCCCCTTTTCTGCAGCTTCTGCTCTCAGATGACCAGTAATTCATGGGTTCTGTGGGCATAACTGATGAACACTTCATGTCTGGGTAGTGGTGCAGTTTTCAGGTATGCTATGAATATGGATTACCATCTTCCTATGTTAGCTGACCTCGAGCCAGACACCCTGGAGTGTGAAGTCAAATGGGCCATAGAAAGCATTACTAACAACAAAGCAAGTGGAGATAAAAGGAAGGTTAAAACGGATAAAAGGAAGTACTTCTTCACCCAAAGGGTGATTAACATGTGGAATTCACTGCCACAGGAGGTGGTGGCGTCCACAAGCATAGCCACCTTCAAGAAGGGGTTAGATAAAAATATGGAGCAGAGGTCCATCAGTGGCTATTAGCCACAGTGTGTGTGTGTGTGTGTGTGTGTGTGTGTGTGTATATATATATATATATATATATATATATATATATATATATATATATATATATATATATATATATATATATTTGGCCGCTGTGTGACACAGAATGTTGGACTGGATGGGCCATTGGCCTGATCTAACATGGCTTCTCTTATGTTCTTATGTTCTTATGAGATGACGGTATCCCAGTTGAGCTATTCAAAGTCCTAAAAGATGATGCTGTTAAAGTGATGCACACATTATGTCAACAAATTTTGAAAACGCAGCAGTGGCCACACTGATCTTGGAAAAGATCAGTTTATATTCCAATTCCAAGTGAGGAGGACCTAAAGAACCTCTTGTTGAGGGTGAAAGAGGAGAGCACAAAAGCATCAAAAAAGAAACTCAACATCAAAAAAGCTAAGATCATGGCATCCGGCCCCATCACACCTTGGCAAATAGAAGGGGAAGACATGGAAGTAGTGACAGACTTCACATTTCTGGGATCGAAGATCACTGCAGATGGTGACTGTAGTCATGAAATTACAAGACATTTGCTTCTTGGGTGGACAGCTATGATGAACCTGGGCAGTATAATAAAAAATAGACATCACCCTGCCAACATAGTGCTGGTGTAAGCCATCCAGTGTACTGGAATCATCATAGCACCATGTCCATTATTTACACTGATGGCCTTCTCTGAAAAATAGAGAAGACAATAAAGGGAAATATTTCTGGCTGAATTTCTTTCTTTCTCTACTGTACTCCATAATTACTACATTATAATCTTCAACTAAAAGTGTTGACTGTTATTTTATTTCATTAGCATCATATTTTATTACTTTTAATTAAAAGTGTTGACTGTTATTTTATTTCATTAGCATCATATTTTATTACTTTTAATTCACAACAGATTAGCATGCTTAATTATGTTAACTTCTTATTTGTGAATCATATAGTCTTCAATTAAATGGCTGTATGAGAGATTTGCAATGTACTTAAGGAAAAAACCAGGTGGGGCAAATTCTGCTAGGGAAGGCATTTAAATCTAATGAAGGATAATTCAGTTAGTGCTTTGACTGCATCAAACTGATGGCTGGTTCTATCCTAGAATTTAGTTGATATGTAACGCAGGTCTTGAATCAGGGGCAAGGCGATCTATGGTAAGGTCCTTATCCCATTACAAAGGTACTAGGTCCTCTGTCTTATGAGGTGCAGTGCAGGCCACAGGCCTGAAAGCAAAAGCACCTCCACATGAATGACCTCAAGGAATGGCAGAAAAGGGAGATGTCAGAATGTCACCTAGCAAACAGCCCCCTAGATCTACCTGAGGGGGAGATGCCTTGGAGGACCCAAGCCCCAGCAGAGGAGATTCCCCAGATGAATACAAATATATCGCCAAGCCAGTGAGCCCAGATATGGGACCTTCTAACTGAGGTCCTGAGAGTTTTTTCTCACAAGGCCAGTAAGAATACTGTAGTGACTCATACCATTCCTGTGCCCCCAGGAGGCAGAGCCCATGCCATGTGGAGACCCCTACCTTGGAAAAAATGGGAAGCATTAACCCAGGAAACCCAGGAGATGCTTCACTCAGGAATCATCAAACCCTCAAATAGTGCCTGACATAGCTCAATAGTGCTAGTGCCCAAGCTGGGTGGAATTCTCAGGTTCTGTGTCAACTACATAGAGGTTAGTAAGATTGCCCAATTTGATGCATACTCCATTCTGCCAGCAGAGGTACTTATAGACCAGCTGGGAACAATTCACTGTCAGCCCCCAATTAGATGAAGGGGTATTAACAAGTCCCTTCAACAAGGAGAAGATGGCCTTTACTACACAACAAGGGTGTTCAAATACAGGGCTGCATGGAGAAGCCATCACCTTTCAGAGGCTGTCAATCAGGTGCTGGCCCAATGCCAGGGGTTTGTGCTTGCATACATTGATGGCATTATTGTATTTAGCCCCAACTGGGAGACCCATCTGTGCCATTTGAAAGAAGTGCTGAAAGCCTTAGCAAAGGCTGGATTGAAGGCTAACCCACAGAAAAGCAAAATGAAATTCAAGGAGTTAAAATATCTAGGCTATATGGGGGGGAGGAGGGGGGATGGTCAATTACGACAGATCCTCGAAGAGATGACAACTATGGAACGAAGTCTAGCTTCCATGAACAAGAAACAAATGAGATTGTTTCAAGGCTTCATTGCCTACTATAGCTGATTTTTCCCTCATTTTGCCACCCTGACAAACACCACGTCTGATAGTCTAAAGAGTGACCAACCTAACAAGATCCAATGGTCCCTCTTCTGCCAGGTGGCTTTCCAAACCTTATGGGGAGTGCTGATGACAACCCCAAGTATTCTGGAGCCCCAACTTCAACTGCTTCTTTATCATTCAGGCCAATGCCTCAGAATTTGATCCAGGGACCATCTTAGCTCAAGAAGTGAATGGCCAAGAGCACCCCATACTTTTCACCATTCAGAAGTTGCGGCTGGCAGAACACAAATATGCCATGGTAGAAAAGGAGGCTCTATACTTAAAGCGGGCCATAGGGGTACAAAAGTACTATCTCTGTAATAATAATAATTATAATAATTGTTGTTAATCACCCTAATTTGTTAATGATGCCAGGCTCTGAGTCATGTACAAGGGGGCATAATGCCATAAAACAAATATGTAAACATTAAAATTCAGTATACAATTTGATAAAAGCTAAAAGAACCAGAATAAAAGAGATCCAAGATGGCATCCTTTAAATTTTTTGCTCCAGTTCTGTAATACCTGGCCATTTCTTGGGAGGGGAAGAGCAGAATATATGGGGGTGGGAGAGGGGAACAGAATATATGGGATGGGAGAGGGAAGAAGGATGCCAGCCAGTGAAAAATCATTGCTGTCCTTCACCAAAAGCCTGGTGAAACATCTCTGCTTCACAGGCCCTGCAGAATCGCATAAGATCCTGCAGAGCCGTGATGGCATTTGGCAAAAAGTTCCAGCAGGTCAGGGCGAGGACCAAAAAGGAACCATTCCATGCCCCATGACAGTAGATGGCCTGCATGCAAGATCATAATGCCAGCATTTTACGGTGGTATTTATCTCTTCTTCCCTTTAGCTTCATCATCCAGCATCAACTGGGGATACTCCATGCCAATGTAGACTACATGAACCATCAGCTCCCAGTCAACCCCGGAGCCCTACACACTGCTGTTCGAAGGGGAGGAAAGATGGGGGAGAGCAGTGACATACTTAGTGAGCAGCAGTGAATGCCAGAAAGAACAAAAAGATAAATGTTTCTGAATTATTGTATGTGCAAAATAAAAGCTTAGAAAGCTAGTGAGAAATTAGATCAGAACTAGTAAATTGGTCAGCTTTTCTTGGAGAACCAGGCACAATTAAGCTGAGCCTTCTCCCCCATCTCTGGAACAGAGTCTTTTAATTATTGTAAAGAAGAAGAATGTGGATGGATGGCTGTAGGTTGTGTACTTCCATTTAAATGATATTTGAGTTCTTGTGTCTTTACATAAATGGCAAACAATGCATTTGAGAATCGGAGGAGGAGGAGGAGGAGAAGAAATTGGATTTATATCCCACCCTATACTCTGAATCTCAGTCTCAGAGCAGTCACAATCTTCTCTACCTTCCCCTAGACACACATCAGATGCCCTGTGAGGTAGGTGGGGCTGAGAGAGCTTTTACAGCAGCTGCCCTTTCAAGAACAACTCCTGTGAAAGCTATGGCTGACCCAAGGCCACTCCTGCAGGTGCAAGTGGAGGAATGGGGAATCAAACCCGGTTCTCCCAGATAAGAGTCCGCGCATTTAACCACTACACCAAACTGGCTCTCAATATTGATATAATCATAGTCAGTGTTTAAATGTACAGTATTGTTCATGTAAATAGTTTCATACACATAAAAGGAGCCAACTGTTGTGGCAAAGCAGAATGCAGGCCAATGCCTGGTAGCATCACAAAAAAGAACTGGGGAAGCCCATCAGTATTAGACTGATCAAATAAATGAAGAAACAAACAAATAAATACATAAAATTAAATGAGAACAAGGAAAATTGACCTAATATCCAAGGGAAAATACAAGGGGGAGGGAATCAAAAAGCAGGTACCTTTAATTCCCAACAAGTTTTAAACACAGAGCCAGTTTGATGTAGTGGTTAAGTGTGCGGACTCTTATCTGGGAGAACCGGGTTTGATTCCTCATTCCTCCACTTGCAGCTGCTGGAATTGCCTTGGGTCAGCCATAGCTATTGCAGGAGTTATCCTTGAAAGGGAAGCTGCCGTGAGAGCCCTCTCAGCCCCGCCCACCTCACAGGGTGTCTATTGTGTGTGTGTGGCGGGGAGAGATAGGAGATTGTAAGCTGCTCTGAGTCTCTAATTCAGAGAAAAGGGTGGGGTATAAATCTGTGGTCTTCTTCAAGATAAAATTGCTTCACATAAGTATGTTATCTATTGGCCCTCTTGATATCATACATTGTTCTATTTATGTTTCTCAAAACTGTAAAATTAATGCAGTATAAGGGATTGAAGAAATTTTTTTAAAAAAAACAAAGACTGTTCCGTGTCATAAACTGTACTCTACTAAACGGATGTCCTATTTATTGACATCCCATCTGTCCTCTGATGGACCTAAGATGCCTTGTGAAGCACTTCTTTCCTTCAGAAAGTCTGGAATTCAAAAGTCTGGACATTTTTAAAAAATTGTCTTCAGCACTAGTACCATTGCTGGGTTTTTTGCTTGGATTTCTGTCCACTCCTAACTTAGAAGAATTAGGTTCTGCTGAAGTCAGTAGGTCTTGCATCTAAGTAAATATATTCAGGACTGTGGTGTAGCATATTAAACACAGCAGGTGCAGTCAAAGAGTGCTGTGTTCTTCATAATCACTCCAGGTGAAGACTTTAGCAAGAAACCACTCAGAAATTAATTCATGACCCATGACCAGTTCCTTGCCAGATTGGGAATTGCATGCATAGATTAAGTTTGGAAGCTCATCTAAATGCACATCTGTATTCTATGGAGAGGTATCTTCCCATCTGTTCTTCCCATCTGTCATCTGGGCCACCTGTCATATGAAATAGGTGGTGGATATCTGTGGCAAAATCAGACTTTGTGTGTTCAACTTCTGACCTCCCTGAGCCAACACATTTCAACAAGGTCCTCAAGACCTATACAGCAGCTAAAAATTAATTAATGTTTCAAGAGAGTTTGGCCCATAGGATATGGTACATGAAGTGAATAGTGAATTAGATAAGGAAAATGTGTTGAACTAATCTTATTTATTATTCCATGCACAAGATCATCAAGAGAAGATTATTTTAGGATGAGAGCCATTGCCATAAGCTATATTTTACTGCAAAGATTGACTTTTTTCTGTTCATTTGAGAAACTCTAGTGAAATGATTTGTCAAGAATTACAAGTCAATTGTACCATCCAGTAATCTGGTCTGTTTAGATAGGGGGAATTCAAACCTTTGTGATTCAAATTCCCTTTAGTGCTCATAGTGCCATTTCAGGCCAATAGGCAACATGATTATAACCATGTCAGTGATCAGGAGACTAAGGTCATATTTGAAACAATTTTATATCTTTCACATCTGCAACAAAATACACTCTAGTAAGTGTCTATTTCCAAAACCCAAATATCCCATGAAAGGCAGACCTGAGGAATGAGTTCATTATCACATTTTCATACATGTATATGAAGAGTGGAAGCCCTGTGAAGCCAGATGTCCTAAGGCAGAGGTGTCAAACTCATTTATTACGTGGGCCGGATCTAACATAAATGCCACTTTGTTGGGCTGAGCCATGTGTGGCATAAAATGTAACACAAGGTACCAGAGATATCTCTATATCTAATTTCCAACGTGGCCCCTCTGTATGGATATCTGCAATCAGGGGCACATGGAGGGAAAAGAGATCTTTTAGCAAACGTGGGGGTCTCCCCAGGTTTGCAGAAAAATCTCAAAACTTTAAATAGAGAAGGGAGTCTGGGCTTTGACTCTCTAGGGGAAGCAGCAATCTGAGGAGCAGAGGTCCATCAGTGGCTATTGGCTATAGCATACTGTTGGAACTCTCTGTCTGGGGCAAGTGATCTCTGTATTCTTGGTGCTTGAAGAAGAGCTTGCCTTCAGACAGCCCTGACTCCTTGGTGCAGCCTCACACCTCTATTTTATCCTCCCACCAACAAGGTATGTTTAGTAGACTGTGAGGTAAGTTATACTAAGAAAGAGTGACTGGCTCAAAGTTGCCCAGCAAGCTTCCAGGACAGAGTGGGGATTTGGACCTGGGCCTAGCCTGATATTAATAATTACACCACACTATTTGACATGTCAATGATCAACACACACACAGTTAGTATATTTTTGGTTACACGGAAATGCTTTCTGTATAGACTCAGCAAGTTCTAAAGGTGGCTTCCAGAATCAGAACAATTAAAACAATGAAGAATAAAAACAATAGTCAAAGAAAACAATTGTCAGCACAGAACACTGCAAGTGCAACAGAGCAGTAGAACAGCAAGCATTTAATAGGGTTGCCAGCCTCCAGGTGGGACTTGAAGATCCCCCACTTTTACAACTCATCTCCAGCTGGTGAAGATCAGTTCCCCTGGAGAAAATGGCTGCTGAGGACCTTCCCCTCCCCATAGCCCTGTAGTATGCTAAGGCCCCTCCCCTCCCCAACCCCTGCCTTCTCCTTGATTCCCTCCCAAAGTCTCCAGGTATTTTCCAACACAGACCTGGCAATCCTATCAAGCAATCCTATATCACTTGTAAAAACAGGAACGAATACATGTTCCTGAAGAAATGTAAGCTTATACAAACCATAGGAGACATCCTGTCAGCATAGCTTCTGAGAGCTGGGAGCTCCCAAAGGTTCTCTGTTAAGTGATTTTGAGTATGCGCTCTAAATGTATTCATCAACATTGATCAGATAACACAGCTGTCCTCCTGAGGGACATTTTCCAATAAACACTTTTAAAATCACACCTTCTAAACATTCTGAAATATATATATATATTTTCCAGGATATCCAATACACCACTGGATACAAATCAATCATCAGGAGATGTCAGTATAAACAGCTGAACATTTTTTCTTGTTATTATCACTGGCTAGGATTGAGAATATCTATTTTTATTTATTTTATTTATTTAATTTGATTTATATCTAGTCTTTGTGATTGCATCCTTGCTGACATTTCCATGTGTAAAGCAATTTGAAAGCTGAATTGATTAGCTTAACCTCTGGCACTAGAGATAAAAATAATTCATTTTGACGTGGCGCATTGGGCTACATCTGGCAAAACCGATATTGTAATGACCTCAGAGCCAAACAACAGAAAGCTGTCATGCTATGTTCAAAACCAAGTTTCTTTGATTAGAGTTAACCTTTGAGTAACATGTAACTGTACACGTGCATTCCCTAATCCTCTGACACTCAGATAAGGTCTGGCAGGAAAATTCTTCATACATCTTTTTAAAACTGTTTGGTAAACTGTCCTACCAGACCCATAAAGGGGCATAAATCTTATGAACAGACAAGTCTCAAATAAACCTATAGTTCTATAGATATATCTGAACCAACCATGCAGCATGTCATTTCTTTGAATGGCAGTTCCAAAACCCTGTCCCAGATAAAGACCATGTTTCTAGGACTGTACACATTAGGGTTACCAGCTCCAAGTTGGGAAATTCCTGGAAATTGGGGCGGGGGGGTGGAGTGAGGAGGGCGGGCTTTGGGGAGGGGAGGGATTTCAACAGGGTATAATACCATAGAATCCACCTTCGGTATCTGGTTTTAATCAATAAATTTAATTTAATTTGCAATTTATATCCCATCCTATCCCTCAAGGCAGGCTCAGGGTGGCTTACAGCATTGAGAACATTGCAATAACAATAATTAAAGCAAATCAACAAAATTAAACTATCTCATAAATATAAAACATAGAGATTAAAACAAAGGACCATAGTTCAGACAATTGGCACAGTCCTAGATCCGTGCCAGTCTGGCTTCCGACCGGGTCACGGGACGGAGACGGTCTTGGTCGCCTTGGCAGATGACCTCCAACGGCAACTGGATCGAGGCGGTGTAGCGGTGCTAATGTTATTAGATCTGTCGGCTGCATTTGATACGGTCGACCATCGGCTACTGATCCACCGCCTCGCCGACATTGGGGTTAGGGGGTCCGCTTTACAATGGCTCTCCTCCTTCCTCATGGGTCGGGGACAAAGGGTGGCGATTGGGGGTGAATGATCCCAGAGGCGCACACTAGATTGCGGGGTGCCTCAGGGAGCAGTCCTCTCCCAGATGTTATTTAACATCTATGTGCGCCCCCTTGCCCAGATTGCCAGGAGGTTTGGGCTGGGTTGCCATCAATATGCAGATGACACCCAGCTCTATCTGCTAATGGACGGCCAGCCCGCCTCCACCCCGGGAAACCTGGATCGGGCGTTACGGGCTATCGCAACGTGGCTTAGACTGAGTGGGCTGAAGTTAAACCCGGCAAAGACAGAGGTTCTCTGTGTGGGTCGTGGTGCTTCAGGAGGGGAAATATCTCTCCCGACCTTCGACGGTGTGCAGCTAAAGGCGGCGCAGCGGGTGAAGAGTCTGGGTGTCTTGCTGGAGCCTTCATTATCAATGGAGGCCCAGATAACAGCCACTGCCAAGTCAGCATTCTTCCATCTGAGGCGGGCGAGGCAGTTGGCCCCTTTCCTGGAGCGTCGGGACCTAGCAACGGTGATCCATGCGATGGTCACCTCACGATTGGACTACTGTAACGCCCTCTACATGGGGCTGCCTCTGTGCCGGACCCGGAAGTTACAACTAGTGCAGAACGCGGCGGCCAGGCTGTTGCTTGGTCTCCCAAGATGGGAACATATACGGCCGGGGCTACGCGAGCTGCACTGGTTACCGATTGTATGCCGGGTCCAGTACAAAGTGCTGGTTATTACCTTTAAAGCCCTATATGGCCGAGGACCGGCCTACCTGAAGGACCGTCTCTCCCCGTATGAGCCCCAGAGAGCACTGAGGTCAGTAGGAAAAAACAGACTGACTACCCCTGGGCCAAGAGAAATTAAACTACAGAACACTCGCACACGGGCCTTTTCGGCTGCGGCCCCATATCTTTGGAACCAACTCCCAGAGGAGGTGCGGGCCCTGCGGAACCTTGATCAGTTCCGCAGGGCCTGCAAGACCACCCTCTTTAAATTAGCTTTTATGAACAGCTGAATTATAATTCTACAACGAAGAAATATCCGCCATCAGCATTAACTAGAATATAGCGTCAATGATAATGTTATGGTTTGCTTTAATTAATGCTCTAACTGGTTTTTAAGGTTAAATTAATGCTCAATTTTAATGTTCTTAATGTAATTGTTTTATTAATGTACCATTGGTCATTGTGTTGTTTATTACTGTTCTATTTATTAAGGTACCATTGGTCATTGTGTTGTTAGCCGCCCTGAGCCTGCTTCGGCGGGGGAGGGCGGGATACAAATAAAATTTTACTTACTTACTTACTTTACTGAGACGACAATACAAACAGTTGGTACAGCTTCAGCTAATTGGCATGGCTTTGGCACAACTTAAGATAATTGACACCACTTAGAACTGTAATTCGAATACTTGGCACAACTTAGGCTCATAGATGGTAAAGTGCTGAAGGAAGCGAAGATTTCAGAGGACGTCCGTTAGATCGCTTTAAAGCCTGGTGGAAGAGCTCTGTCTTGCAGACCCTGCAAAGCTTAGATAAGTCCCGCAGGGCCCGGATCTCCAGCAGGATCTCATTTCACCAGATATGAAATAAAATTAATTTTATTTCCCGTCAAACAATAATTATTATTTTTTCTTTTTCCCCTCATTTCAGGCCCATTTTTATGGTCAGTTTTCTGTATTTAATTGTTCAGTTAATGGAGTGCTTAGTTTGATTTATACCACTAAGGAAGGCTTTGTGCCAAAATGTGTATGGCATTGGTTCTTGCATATGTAGACAATATATAGTTTTAAACCTGTATTTTTGTAAACTGGTATTTGTTGTGATACTGGGCTTAGGTGATGTTGTATATGCAGACCAAGAGTATGTATTAATAGGTTCCTGCCTGGCTCATTGGAGCTGTAGGACTGAGCTTGGGGACCACAGAGGGCGGGTCCACCCTTAGGCGGCAGATCAACCAGCTGAGGTCCCAGGCAACCGTGGAAGACAACATCAATGAAGATAGCCCCGACGACCAACCTGCAGCTTCACCCCCACCATCCGAGTCGGCCAAACCCAAGGCCCCAGCTGCCGGCCCAGGGGCTGAGCTGGTGGCAGCTGAGAACTCAGCCTTGCTGGCTAAGACTCCAACACTACCAGTCCCTCTGCTCACCGTGCCTGAAGTTGCGACCACCCCTCAGCCCACTCTGGTGCTCAGGCAGTCCACACAGGAGCATCGCAAGCCTGCCTATCTCTAGGACTATGTCTGTTAGGGCTTGTGGATTTGGGGGGGGGGGGGGAAGGATGTTGTGTATGCAGACCAAGAGTATGTATTAATAAGTTTCTGCCTGGCTCATTGGAGCCTGTAGGACTGAGCTTGGGGACTCTGGAACAATGGGCAGTAGGATCCAAATCCCTGCTGCCCTGCTCCAATCACAGGCCTCCTGCTGGTTTGAATGATCCAATGGCATCTTAGCGCGGGAACCTTAAAGTGTATATAGTTGACCCATTCCTTAATCTTGAGTTCAGCCACTGCCATGCTGTACTTAATAAAAGAGCTTTAATCATGTTTGTGTCCTATAAAAAGTATATATCTCTGCTACCTAATCTTAAATAGAAATACACATGGACTGGCCCAACAAGGTCTCATTTATGTCATATCCAGCCCTCATAACAAATGACTTTGACACCGCTGCTCTAGGGTAAACAATTAAGAAACTCAGATTTCTTGCCAAAACCCACCAGGGTAGCAAGCTCTCATAGGAGACTGTACTTGCAATCATTATCTTATAGCTGCAGTTTGTCTTTATCATTAGCAAAAGAGCCAGGAGTCATCTGCTATCCTACTTCAACTGATAATTTCCAGCAAAACACAGCAAGAGAGGAATATTGGGTGTTTCCCAAGATGCAATTCAGGTGAAATGGGACAATGTTGAACCTGGACAATACTCTTGAATAATGTCTGTGCATCCTAGAACATGTCCCCAGAACATTCTTCAATGCACAGGTATTCCATGGCAAGTGTATAGTGGGCTGGATCCAAACCCATGAATAGAAGCAGCCTGAGGATCATCTCTACCTTTTCCTCTGCACAGAAGCCCCTTTCTCCACTGTAAAGTTACTTCTGAGAGTCTAGGAATCCTTCAGAAAAATATGATATGGTTCATGACAGAAAGGAATTGTGTAAAAGTGTGCCCTCTTGAGCTTGTTCTGGAGAACTAATTTGACTCCAAGCCTACTCCATTTATATGAGTGTGTGGAGGGAGGGATTCTCTCTTCTTGCAGTACCCCCTGCCATATGGCATATTGTTATGGAGACATAAAAGATGTTGCCTCCTGGACTATTTTGAAGAACCTCCTGCCCCAAAGAGAAGGAGGAAAGCCAGGAATGGCTGTTTGCTTAGGAGAAGAGATGCTTTGGTTGAAATGGGCACCAGGGAATGCTGGAGGGTGGCGGGATAGCACCCATGGGCAGCACATTGGAGGATCAATGGATTAGAAGATTACTTAACCGAGAAACTACCAATCATACCCCCAAGTGGGTTCTTTTATCACCAAGATTTAAGAGCAGAGGGAGAGAGAGAGAGATTTACCTGTATATTAAAAACCACACAGGAGCTGCTTCAATCTAGATTGTTACAGAAAGCAAAACAGAATGCTGAGTTTAATACCATCAGAAATACACATGCACAATTATTTATGCTGTATAAAAACATTAAAAAACTTATGCTTTTAATCTCTAATCTGTCTTGCCTTATTCCAGTAATCAGCCTCATGTTTACGTACAAGTGAATGATGCTAGCCAGTGGTAGCAGCTGCTGCAAAAGGTGTGTTCACAGGCACTATACAAAAATGTACAAAACAATAGCCAATGAGAACCCCCAATTTGGAGAAAGTTTCAGAGCCACTGGACTAGATGTTAATACTTCAAAAAATGATTTGGGTTCCATCTGAAATTACAAGTATATTAAGCTTCTGTGATATGAATGAAATACAACAAATAAAAATATTAAGAGTTAAAATTAATTTATGATAACATAAAAAACTATAGACCTGAGCCCAAAAGTGTTTATAGATGTGTGAGAGAATTCCTTCCTCTCCCCCCCCCCAAAATTAGATTTAACTACATTTAAACACTGTTCAAACACTGGACTGTTGTTGTATTGTTGTGGTTGTTATTGTGTTGGTGGGAGATCTAATAGCTCTTTGTAAAGGCTAGTTTGCTATTGAGTAATTAAGCTTCATGTTATATGATGAACCAAGTAATCTTTTTAAATAATGTCAGCAAAATCAATCCCAGTCAGCACCACTACATAACCCAGTTTGTCTTCGCTTTTGTGCTAGATAAATGTACAGAGCTAAACTGAAATAGATTTCTTATTGATGTACTTACTAAAGATTTATTGTGACATGAAGTTTTATGAAGTAGATCCCACTCCATCAGATTTAAGAAATGTATCATATATTGGTAGACATGTAGTAGACATGTATATGTTTGTGTAAATATAACATTACAAAATTAAACACATGGCTACGGAGAGTAATACTGAGGGGCACAGGCTGTGCAAACTGAGTAAATGAGGAGGGCATTTTTGGTAGGCAGAGCTTGTCTGGAAAGAGGGAGGAAAGCTGCTCCTGATTCTTTTGCACAATCATGAAGTCTTATATGGATACAAGGGCCCTGCCTCTAATCACTGTACTTGCAATATTTAACAATCATTTGAGTAATTAATGAGTAGTTCTTCCCCCTGCCAAAAGAATTGCAGCAATACCTGATGAAGCAACAGCAATCATAGGGAGCATATTTGGCATAGTGGTTAAGAGTGGCAGACTGTAATCTGGAGAACAGGGTTCAGTTCCCCACTTCCCCAGTTGTAGCTAGCTGGGTGACCTTAGGCAAGTCACAGCACTCTCAGCCAAAAAAAAAAAAGCATAGCTCACCACCTAGTGGTGCCAAAAAAGAGCTACAGCTTCAGCAACCAACAATCCTTCAGGGGATCTCCTGGCTATTCCACACGCAACGCCATACGATGTCAAATTTTTACCAGCAATCATTCTTTTTTGATGAACTCTATGGAAAATCAAATTTATAACAAATGTCATACTCTGTTCTTCTTCCTAATGAAAACCAAAAGCATTCTATTGTTCTCGTGTTTTCCATTTTATCCTCACAACAACTCTGTGAGGTTGGTCTAGCTGCTTATGTGTAGCTGCCTCAAGGTCACTAGCAACCTTCAAGAGCAGATTGGGGAGTTCAGTATTAGAGATACATTGCAGGTTGCTTAAAAGCTGTCTTATTACTTGACACCGCTCATGAAGTTAATCTGTTCCAGGATGTTTCAGTTCCCTTCATTTTGGCACTGCAGCTCCCATAATCACTCTGGGGTTGGTTACTAGTTTTCAAACATGTAGCATTAATTTCTGATGCATTATGCCTGCCACAAAAAGAAACCCTTCACTGTGCATGGAGACAAGAAAAAGGACTTGAATTTGTTAAGAAAAACATGGTGTATATTGCTTATGGGGGAAACTGCAATATACAAAGTTTTGGGAAGAGGATAGACAACCCACATTGCAAAGAGCATAGGGGTCGTGTGTGGAGATAACCAATCACAAGGTGGAACTGCACTTAACAAGAAAAACAGGGCAGCCCCTGAAAATGGCAGCCCTGTATTAGATCCTTTGGCTCAGCTATGTATGGTGAAATTTACCTTATTCCCTGGCATAATTTTGTTATGCATTTCTTCAGCCTAGCTGACACTGGAAGGAGGCAGGAAAAATGCTACATATAATTGCATCAGGACAGAAGGTAAATTCGACAGAAGGTAGGATGGGGAAACTGAGTAGGGAATAAGGAAAAGCCACTTTCAGTAGCAGTCCTGCATGTCCTGTAATATTTAATTCTGCCTTGAGGGCCAAATTACACTTTACAAGAACCAGTGTAGTGTAGTGGTGAAGTGCATGGACTCTTATCTGAGAGAACCGGGTTTGATTCCCTACTCTTCCACTTGCAGCTGCTAGAATGGCCTTGAGTTAGCCATACCTCTGGCAGAGGGTGTGCTTGAAAGGACAGCTGCTGTGAGAGCCCTCTCAGCTCCACCCACCTCACAGGGTGTCTGTTGTGGGGGGAGAAGATATAGGAGATTGTAAATCGCTCTGAGTCTCTGATTCAGAGAGAAGGGCAGGGTGTAAATCTGTAATTCTTCTTATTCTTCTTCATGTGGCAGATATGTGATTGGAACTTCCAAAATCTTATTTAAATCTAAAAAGCAGACATGGAGAAGACCATGTTTTCTCCCCAGTAGAAATGGCCCACCTGACACTGCTATTCAAATGCTACCATGTGGCAAGGATTATTCATTTTTCTTTCATTGCAGCTGCAAGCCATCTTCTACATGTAGGGTTGCCAATCCCCAGACGGGTCAGAATGCCTAGAGTATCACAATGAGAGACTGAAAATAAGCAAAAACTGTGAAATAATTAACGAAAAAACTCACTACACAACTTAATCTTATTACAAAATTTTAAAGACAAAAACTTATTAACTAAATTGCACTTACTTAAAGATACATAACACAAGAAATCATAATATCAAAAATACATCCTAATTACAATCAAGTGACAATAAACAATTCTATCAAAAATTCAATTATTTCATTTATTCAAGTCCTTCTAATGACATCAATTTCCAACTTCTTAAAAACTTATGACGATTCGCCCATTCCAACGGGCTGGATTAAAGTGCTGGTGCTCCAGATATAGTTCCACAGGGAAAGTTTATATATTTTCAAAATGCTCTTTCAATCATGCCAAGTTTCAGACTTCCAGTATTCACGCAAGATCTTTCCAAATGTGAAGTTGAAGTGGGTATACAGCAAGCCTCTGACAGGAACGTGCCTTTTTATTTGCAATAGGCAGAATCCTTTTCTTGATGAGATTATGATTTATTTTAGGTTCATTGATTATTTGTTCCTGATTTTAAAAGTACAGGAGATAGTACCTCTTTTTCTGGATTGGATAAATGGAGTGCACCCCAGTATTAAGTTTACAGGGGAGACAGATAAATCAGCTCTACCCTTTCTGGACATTACTGTCTACAGAACTGAAGAAAACAAACTAGCAGTGAAACTATATAAGAATCCGACGGACAGTTCTTTTTTACATTTTTGATCTTTTCACCCAGGACGTTTGAGAAGGAGTCTTCCTTATAGCCAATTTTTGAGGATGAAGCGAAATTCATCTAGTAGGCAGGATTATGTTAGAGCTTGTGATGTATTGGCTAGAGATTTTATGAGAAGAGGGTTCCCTAAATCAGTGCTATGGATAAAGCAGATGAAAAGCAGAGATCTAGTTTGTTTGAAGCAAAGTCGCAGAGAGAGAACAGAAACAAATAGTTTGTGCCCTTTCTATTAGTAAAATCTATAGCCAATTCTATTAGTAAAATCATAAACAAACATTGGCATATTTTGAATGAAACACCAGGTTGTGAGGTGAAACCAATGATTAGCTGCCGCAAAACCCATAGCATTAGGGATATGATAGTACACTCTGATATTAAGAATAAAGTTCCTATAACATCAGGTGGCGCTATTGGGAATTTCCCTTGTGGGAGGTGTAAAGTGTGCCCTCTAGCGATGAGAACGAAAGAGTTTATACATCGAACTAATGGTCAGAGGACTGTTCTTAAATATTTCAGTTTATGTTCAACATGTCAAGTCGTGTACATAATCATGTGTGGATGTGGAAAAATCTATATTGGAAACACCATGAGACAGATAAGGGTACGGATTTTGGAACACCAATCTAGACTTTGGGTGTTTTCGCACTCACGTTTTGCTGGCGCCACGACCCTCCTCACGCCGGCGAAAACGTTTTCCTGCATCTTTGCGATTTCCGTTTGCGCTGGCTTAGCGACGGAAGTAGCCGGCGCTTCTGGGTGCGCCGGCGCTTCTGGTGCGAAATCCATGCAGATTCGCCGGCGTGAGGAGGGTCGTGGCGCCAGTAAAACGTGAGTGCGAAAATGGCCAGAGTGTAAAAAATGTAGAGGCTCCTCTCACGAACCACTTCATTTCAGCACAGTATAGTGAGACTGATATGAAGTTTTGTGTTCTTTATGTACATCAGGGACAACACCAGAGTCAAAGTGAGATTCAAAAAACTTCATTAAGGGAAGAGGCATTCTGGATTTTTAAAATGAAATCAATGGAGCCAGAAGGTTTAAATTCCGTTATGGATCTTTCTTGTTATTTGTAGTACTTGACCAACAGTAGCGTGATGAATGTCTTTAAAAGAATGAATGTCTTTAAAAGTTACAATAGCTGTCTAGAACCCACCTATGTATTTTCCAGAAGGATTTGTTGCTCACAAAGGAAACATGCAAAATCTGGCTTCTTGGCTCCAAACCCCACTCCATAAGTTGCTGGATCTTCAGGGACACACTAAGATCTCTATCCCACTCCATCCCTTGTGGGTGCAACTCTACATAACAGGAGGAAATTTCTATGGGAGTCTTTTCTCCCTAGCTCTCAGCTGCATTTGCGGAGCCATGCATACCACTGCCAGGAGGCCATTATTTTAAACCTTCTGGCTCCATTGAATTTAAACCTTCTGGCTCCATTGATTTCATTTTAAAAATCCAGAATGCCTCTTCCCTTAATGAAATTTTTTGAATCTCACTTTGACTCTGGTGTTGTCCCTGATGTACATAAAGAACACAAAACTTCATATCAGTCTCACTATACTGTGCTGAAATGAAGTGGTTCGTGAGAGGAGCCTCTACATTTTTTACACAAAGTCTAGATTGGTGTTCCAAAATCCGTACCCTTATCTGTCTCATGGTGTTTCCAATATAGATTTTTCCACATCCAGACATGATTATGTACACGACTTGACATGTTGAACATAAACTGAAATATTTAAGAACAGTCCTCTGACCATTAGTTGGATGTATAAACTCTTTCGTTCTCATCGCTAGAGGGAACACTTTACACCTCCCACAAGGGAAATTCCCAATAGCGCCACCTGATGAAATTCGATGAAATTGCTGAGCAGACAGGTTAAAACGGATAAAAGGAAGTACTTCTTCACCCAAAGGGTGATTAACATGTGGAATTCACTGCCACAGGAGGTGGTGGCGGCCACAAGTATAGTCACCTTCAAGAAGGGTTTAGATAAAAATATGGAGCCCTGGTCCATCAGTGGCTATTAGCCACAGTGTATGTGTGTATATAAAATTTTTTGCCACTGTGTGACACAGAGTGTTGGACTTGATGGGCCGTTGGCCTGATCCAACATGGCTTCTCTTATGTTCTTATTTGCACTGGATATAACTTTTCCTCCCCAGAGTCCTGACCCCCACCCAAAATTGTTTCTGCTCAGAGCCTCCTTGGAGAAGATAGCAAAGCAAATGGAAAAAGACAGGGGAAGCATGTTTTACACATGAAGGTGATTCTATGTTCAAGTCCCTGGTGCTACCAGTTAAAGTGTTGGGTCAGACTTTTTTTTTTAAAAAAATAGTGTTGGGTCAGACTTAACTGCCTGAAAGCTGCTGCCAGTAAGACAAGACAGGGCTAGGCAAGATCTCAGAACTATATTCTCAGAAGTTCACATATGGTGATGCACCACCCAGAGGAAGAAAGAGACTCCATCACACTTTATGTCAGGGGCATCAAACATGCAGCCCAGGGGCTGAATTAGGCCCCCGGAGAGTTCCTATCAGGCCCCCGAGCAACTGGCTGTCATCTGCTTCCTTCTTCTCTCTTGCTTCCTTCTGCATCGCAGCTTGCATTGCAAGGTTTGCTCAATCGCACAGGAGCTACAGAAAGAACAGTCTCTATTTTTTCTATTGGCTGAGGCTTCTCCCTTGGGGAGGAAGGAGGGGAGGGAGAGCTTGCTTTGCCAGGCTCTCTCAATCACACAGCAGAGCTACTGAGCCAAGCCTCTCTTCCTTCTATTGACTGAGTCCAAACATCTCTTCCTTCTATTGACCCCCTTCTGGTCCCCTGGGGAAGGAAGGAAAGAGCCAGAGCTTCCTTTGCCCAGTTCTCTGGATCCCACTGGTTTCACTCATTGTCTTTCATCTTTATTAATTTCACATCAAATCAAACATATATGCAGAAACACCTATCTAAAAATACTGACATTTCTAACAATACAAAAAAGCTATCTTTATTAATGTGATGTTCTCTCTTATTCACTAAGCAGGTAATAAAAAAGGCAGTCCCCTGTGCAAGCACTGAGTTGTTACCGACCCATGAGGTGACATCAAATCATGACGTTTTCTTGGTAGCCTTTTTTTTTTACAGGGTGGTTTGCCATTGCCTTCTCCAGTAATCTACACTTTACCCCTAACAAGCTGCGTACTCATTTTACCGACCTCAGAAGGATGGAAGGCTGAGTCAACCTTGAGCCAGCTACCTGAACCCTGGCAAAATTCAAAACTGCACCAGTTGAATTATTATTCTTACACATAAAGTGTGTAAATAAGCATTTAGTGCAATATAAAACAATACATGCAGCAAAACATTAGAACGCACACCCTCTCATCGCTCCCCCAGTCCGTTTTCCTTGTCAAGGTCTTAGAGGCGTTGCCTTCTGCTGCTTTTTGCAGTCTGGACCTCGGGTGGAGTTGGGGCGTCATTCTGTGTAACTTCTCTTAGAGAGAACAAAGACCATATTTCCTGGATTATTTACAGTTTCGTAGGAGTAACCCTTCATCATTCTTCTCTCAATGCTGCTTTTACTGGAGCCACAGTACACTGAATTCATTCATGGATCAATGCATGCGTTTACCTGAACCCAGCTTCCGCCAGGATTGAACTCAGGCCGTGAGCAGAGTTTGGGCTGCAGTACTGCAGTTTACCACTCTGCACCACGGGGCTCCTTAAGCAGGTTTCACCTTTGTGTAAATCCAGGATTTTTTTATTGGGGGTCACTTTTGCACCTTTTGAGCTGAATCATTCATTGCAAAGGTAGAGGGGAAAGTAATTTAAAAAGGCAAATAAGATCAAGGCAGCTGCAGTTGAAGCAAGAACAGTGGAATGCAATAGAATGATTATTCCAGTAAATAATCCTCACCCACCAGATGCAATAAGATCTCTCAGATGCAGAAAAGACAATTTTGTCTTCATCAGCTTTGTGTTCCAACTCACTGAATCTCAGTTTAGCTTACATTAGCTGCAAGGAGGTATAATTGCCTGAAGGGATTTATTAGTCCAGTGTAGATAAGCAAAACAACTTGCAGGAAGGGAAAGCAGAAAAGAGCTATATCCAGACCTTGAACCAAATTCATATTGTATGTCTGGAGAGTGCACATACTTGCTTTGTAAAGCATGTTGCTGGACCCACAGGGATTCTGGTAAAAAAAAAAATACTATAATCAGCAGAGAGCATTTTTATTCTTGTATATTTATACAAAATAAAAGAAAAAAGAGGGCAGATCATTTTGCATTTCTTTGATTTCTAATACTGAAACCTCTGAACTGGAAACCACTAGAGCCAGTGAAGGAGGGCCATGGTCAGCTATCTGCTGAAACAGTCCAGCAAAGGGCCTCTCACTAACTAAAGATGCTTGGTCCATCTGCTCACATCAGGAATGAGAGACCTTCCAGAGCTCTTGCAGTTTCACAGTGTCTCCTGCTTTCTGCTGGGAGTGAGGCTTCGAAGAGAAGGAAATGGATCTTTTGCGGATTCCACTTCCTTCTTCAGAATTTGATGTGTGTGCCTGTGTGCATGCATGTACACATGCTTGTGTGCATATTATTAGGGAGCAGCATGCTGGGGAGCCCCACTGGACAGTTTCTTGCTTGGGGTTTTTTAGCATGATGTAGGCAAGATGACCACAAGAGGCAGGTTTTATTCTTTTGATCTTATACTTTTTCTGTGGTACATCCAGTCCTTTAGAATGACTTAACAGTGCGGCTGCAGATAGGATTGCCAACTGGGCTTTTTTTTTGTAGCAGGAACTCTTTTGCATATTAGGCCACACATCCCTGATGTAGCCAATCCTCCAAGAGCTTACAGTAGGTCCTATAATAAGAGCCCTTTAAGCTCTTGGAGTTTAAAAAAGCCCTGGTTACCACCCTCCAGGTGGTGACTGGAGATCTTCCAGAATTACAACTGATCTCCAAGCAACAGAGATCAGTTCGCCTGGAGAAAATGGCCACTTTGGAAGGTGGATTCTGTGGAATTATACTCCACTGAAGTCCCTCCCCTGGTCAAATCCCTCCCTCCTTAGACTCAACCCACAAAATCTCCAGGTATTTTCCAACATGGGAGTAGCAAACCTCACCCAGAGGGTGCCTTCACTTACTGCTTTTAGGAATGCATGTAAAATGGTTTAATTTCAGAGAGCACCAAGAAAAGGATAAACTTTGGGGCAGATTAGGCCGCATTTTTAACATGCATGATTTTTTTTAAAAAAACTTGTTAACAGATAAGTGCTTTGGGCCCTAATTATGTAACCTGTTAATTCTCTGCTCTGCAGAAGGTATGCAATAGTGCTGGTAAAGGGGTTAAAATATTATTAAACCAGAAGGCTAAGTTTGATCTCTACTCCCAATACTCCTGGTAAATTAGGCACAGTTTACAAAAACTTGCTCCATGATGTTGCATCATTAGCTGCCTTGAGACTAAAGAGATAAACCAGGATGCAAAGTAAACATAGTCTTGCCAAGCCGTGGGGCCCCTCCACCAGCAATATGCAGAATAAACTAGGGTTGGGTGCTGGTCCGTGTCATCCTTTCTTACAAATTTGCTGGGACTCCCAAGTGCAACCTTTGAACCTTTTATTCAGAGCTTGTGGTCCATATACAAAGAGACTGCCCTCAGGCACCCCCGAGGGAGGGAATTCTTTTCACTGCTGTTTTCATGTTTCTCTCTACATGCAGACAGGGATTTCCTTCACTCCCATCCCTCACTTTCCGTCATTCATCACAGACGTTGCCTTGCTGCCTCCTTTAAGGCCCTCTCTATCATTCAGACCTGCCCCTGTGATGAATGACAGGTGTCCAGGGGATGGAAACATGGAGAGAGAGGGGTGGTACATCATTATTTAATTTATTTACTTACTTACTTACTTTATATCCTGACTTTCTCCCCAATGAAAACCCTATTCTCCTCTCCTCTGTTTTATCTTCACAACAACCCTATGAAATAGGACTGGCTGGGAGTATGTGACTGGCCCAAGGGCACCCAGAAAGCTTACATGGGAGAGTTTGGATTCGAACCTGGGTTTCCCAGATCCTAGTCCAACTCTTCATCCACTACAAGATGCTTTCTAGCATTTAAATAGCAATAAAGCTCACAGACGGAATTATTATACAAAAGTGAATATAATCAAGAAAACTTTGACAATGTACAAAATTATTCAAAAGCTTTCCCATGAAAAAGTATGAGCTTTTAAACTGTATAATAAATATTCACTAGTCAAATCGAAGTCACTCTATTCTTGACTCAAGAAAATCCTGCAAAAACCTGCAATCCCCGGAGTGAGAATAATACTGCATGAGATGCCATACTTTTGCACTTTGAAAATTTCAAATTTCAATTGGAGACCTGCCCCTTTCTTCAGTGCTGATATGAATATGTAGATGTGTCCTGCAGACCTCGGCAACGGGGCCACTAGCTGGGACAGCCATTTCAAGATTGTATCCTGGAGGAGCCAGCATTGCCTTGTGCTTAAGTCAACAGTTCTAAGGATGATATCCTGTGCATGCCCCCATTCTGAAGCCTGACAAAGCGATCTGTCAGAGATCTTGTCAAAGAGTTTTCTTGATTATCGCTTTTGTATAACAATTCCAGCCATGAACTTTATTGCTATTGACAGACTTCACCGCAGCTTCCTCTGATTGACCTTGTTTGCTCATTTCAAGGTGGGGACCCAGAAGTGATATCACATTACTCTAGGAGTCCCCAAGAACTCTATGGTAAAACCAGACTTTCCCCTTCTCTTACTAGTCACCAAAGTGTCAGCAGGCAACAGGCTGGGGGTGAGAGATCTCCCTCCTCCAGTGGTCAAATGGCAAACATATTGCACACTTGAAAAACACCTCCTCTCCACTGATCCACACGTGGCCTTCCATCTCCCCGTTACAGAAAATGCTTTGAGTCTCCTTTTAAAATTGGGAAATTAGCAAATATGGAGGCTAGGTAGAGCAAATGAGGATCTTTTCTTCAATAATACGGAGGTCGGATTTTCAAGCAAGAATACTCCAGGCAAATATATTTTGCAAGGTTTACTTAAAGTATGTAAGAAGAACACATTCACACACACAAATACATAATACAGGCAATCAAGAAGCTAGGAAGGATAGAGGTTATCAATAGAGGAATTGAGGGGTCGTTGAAGAGGGTGATATTCACCTGTTCCAGATGTGGTGAGGTCCAGCTACAGCTTGAAGATGCAGACATGCATTACCATGTGCCATGTCTGAGGGCCCCCCTAACAATCTGGTTACATGTTGCTCAGGCAGAGCGAGCGAGCTGAAGCCTTCTCTCCTGTTATAGTATTTTGGAAAGGAAAAAGTCCTCCCAAAAAGGAGCTGGCTTGTTGGTGGGCAGTGTCTAGTCTTTTCTGGGTACCTGATTGGGTGCCCACCTCAGGCCAATGAGCAGAACTTACTCTGGTCACCTGAATGGATCTCCAGGTAACAATAGATAGTGCTGGTTTAGTGATATCTGCCCTTAGATTACAATGGGTCAGAATGTCGTTGATAGTTTGGGCGGTTTAACAAAGATACCCCTGAGGAGGGGCAAGCATAGAGAACAAAGAATTTGCCCAGGTGTCAGATATTACCACAGCATTAGACAAAAGAAGCTGAGTTGCTGCAAGGAGCAAGGGAGGTGGCTGATTAATCAGTAGCACAGGATTAGGGCGTGAGTGATATTTACCAGCAGTCCCCATTGTTATTATGCATCCTGTTTGGGCAGAGGTGGAAGAGATATGTGGGGCCACACTGAGAGGGAACCTTTGGGTGGTAACCAGAACAAACTCTCTGCTGGGTCTACTCCATTTTGAATAGAGTATTTTCTTGGCCTGTTTCTGGTCAGACTCCATTTTGTTTCCAGAAGTAGGAGCCCCACTCTCTCTCTCTAGGTATTGGGGTGCTCCGTATTAACAGGCAGCGCCTCTCAGTTACACCCCAACAGCAGCTGCCACAGGCAAACAGCCCCACTCTATGGCACAGGTCCCTGGCCACACTTTTGCTACTGGTCAACTCAGGGCTGGCAGCTCAAGCACAGGTGTGACTGTTCCCACTTGCTCTCTGACCTGGCCTCCAGTCCCCTTGAGTGCTACAGCCCAACAATTTCCATTCTGTGAGCCCCAGGGGAACATAAATACTTCAGATAAATATATAAACAGCCCTTTCTCTGCTTTCTCCTACATTTTTCTTATTTCTGTCCCATCTTGCTTTCTCAGCAGGCAACAAGAAACTAGCCATTGAGTTTCAATGTTTTCATGATCTACTGTTCAGAGTGCAGGTAGAAATAGTTTTCAGAACTTAACAAAAATGTGCAGCCTGGCCTTAGCTGTACAGCAGCTGCCATTGCTGAATAATTAATTGTATCCAATTGCTTGCTTGCGCAGCCTACATCTGTGATTGTTAAGGAGAATTATCTTCAACAAACCTATGGCTGCCATATCAGTTTCTCTCTGCAAGCAGATCAGGAAGCAACTTCACTGCTTAGGCAAATGTATTATTCATTCTTTCTTTGAAAACAATATTTAATAAGCAACACATTATTACCACTGAATTATTCATTTTATTGCACATTCAGCACATCCATTTCTGGTTTGGAATTGATTGCCAGAGCAGAAGTAAGAGCAAAGATGTGAAATTGTTTATCTGCATTACTCAGAAATGAGAAGGCAGTTTGTTTGAAAGGGTTGCAAAATAAAATGAAAACATTCCTTCGCATTGTATTAACCTTATATTCATGCATTACCTAGCAGGCCAAGATGGGGGATGCAGTTGCACAATAACATCTGCATTCATTCTTCTGCACTGTGTAGTAGCAACAAGAGCCACATGACTTGCCTCATGCCTGGATATACATCACAATGTAGCGATGCCTCTGGATATGTCCTGGATTTGTCAACTCTGGCTTGAGAATTTCTGGAGATTTGGGAATAGAGCCTGGGAAGGACAGAAGGGAGAGAGCTGACCAGGTTTTTATGCAACTCACTTTCTTAACTACATTAGTTTGCCCGCCTCCTACAGATAATATAATCTGTCCATGTTTTCTCCACATTTTTTCAAACCACCTTTGAAGAAACTTTGAAAAAATAGGGGAGCAGAAAGCAGCAAACAATACTGCCTTAAAAGGAGGGGAAACCCACTGCAATTAGGAAGCTGAGCTACATCAAAAGCCCAGCATCAAAAAGCACTGTTTTCTGGGGGCTGAACCTGGGACTTTCTATATGCAAAGCAGATGATATACCATTATGCCAAAGCCCCTTCCTCTTTTGAGTTAGCAAAGCATGTAGGGTGGATGAGTTAAGCTCTCTCTCAGGAAGGCCTTGATCTGAATTTAAGCCCTATGAAATTCAAATTGCTTTTTCAAAATTACTAAGAAGTTCCAAGCACAGATCTTCCAGCATCTTGGCTGTTTTGAACCTCAATCACACATCTGAGTTTGCTTTGGAGTAATTTATAAAAGACCAAGAAAAGAGTATTGCTGGTTGGCCCGCCATTATGTGACTGTTTAGTATTCCAGGTGCTTTTGAGTAGGAATGGGTATGAACCAGCTCATGAACTAAAGTTTGTGATGAATTCTGGTCACTTCATGGTTCACAAAGTGAAGTTGGTAGCAGCTCAATCAGCACGAACTTTCCACAAACTTCCAAGCTGTTTGTGGAAGTTTAAGCTGGTTTGTGAATTAATACATTTTCAAATAAACTGTCTCTGCTCAACCAAAATGTTTCTCTCTGCTCAAACAAAATGTTTCTCTCTGCTCAAACAAAATGTTTTCCAAACTTCAAAGCAAGGAGGGCAGATTCTCCAGCCTAGAAAACACATTTACCAGTCTCAAACCAGTCTTGTCAGTCTCAAGAGGGTCTCCCCTCTTCCATGCTGGGAGTTCCTTTGTGTTCCCTTCCCAATTTCTTGCACAGAGCTTGTACCCTTGCTGTCTCTGTAGTTTGAGATCAGTACTTTTAAGCTTACAGTGCCAGTGGCACTAGGTTCTGCTGGGCATTCAGTTTCTGCTGCACAGATTCTCTGGCTTGACCTTAGTTCTGTTGGGTTTGCAGCATCACAGTGACACCGGTTCTGCTGGAGTTTCAAAAATGCGCCCCTTCGGGTTCTACTTCAGAGATTCTGAGAGACTTTGATTCTGTTCTGTTGAACTTCTATTGCCCTTGGATTTTTACTGTTTTTCCACTCCATTGGAAACAATGGACAATGGGAGCACCTTCTTGGCGAAGGCTTTAACTTGGACCCCATAAATCCAATCCTCACCAAACTTGGACAGCAGGTAGAGGATATCTCCTATTAATTTGGTGTCTCTAGCATATCGGGGGGCATCCTACCACATCACAAACTGAAGCAGTTTGTTGAGCCCCAATGACTGGGTACAGACAGGCAGCTCCATGCATGTGGGAGGCATCTCAAATTGCACTGCCCCAAAACAGAGTGAACAAATCCCATTCACACACTCCCACATGAGGCATCCATATATCGCACAAGGGGTGCTTTGATGCGTTCACACGGTTGTTGAGTGCCATCCCATTAGCGCTGTTTGGGTTTATTTTTTCCCTTAAATTTTTAGTTGCCATGCACTTATGTGCTCCATGGCAGTGATAAAAAAAATAATACTGGTGAGTTCCTAGAGTGGATTGGCAGATTCACACAACCAATTAATCTTTCTTGCTAGCACTTCCCTTTCTCCTAGTAGTTATTTGATCCATTTCAGAGACATCAAAGGACAGGCTGAGTATGAGAGTGGAATGGAGGCAGCTATGCCTGTCTGTCTGACCTTGACTTTTTAATCCCCCTGGGGGAAGTGCCTATGTTGGCTGAAACTGGCTGACTGAATCCAACCTATAAGTTTGTGAAAGTTCATGGTTCATGAATTGGGCATGCCACAAACCACAAACTACAGTTACATGGACTACATATAATGAACTACATTTTCCCAGTTTGTACCCATCCCTTCTTTTGAACACAGCTGATTGAAATCCTGTTCATTCTTGCTGCTGAATGTGGCTGCCTTTTTTTGCTTGGGGCGGGGATTGGACAAAGTTCTTGGAATCAATAACAAAACTTCCTAAAATATAGGTTAATAATATGGCCATATTTCATATGAATTAACCTGACCATTTGACGTATTTCCCTCTCCTAAGAGACTTATATAAATTTGGCCACAGCAGCCATTTTTGCTAATTGCCTTCCAAGCATATTCCTGATTACATTCTAAATTCTTAGAAACCTATCAGGCATCTCTTCTGACTCACACTTGCCTTTCAGATCTATTGGAACCATCCGTTACCTTTCCACTAATGATGACTTATTCTAAACTTGGCAGTAACCAGAAAGATCTGCAGGGGATCTGCTATGCTCTTTAATTTAATTTTTTCTCCATCTTGTAAAGGAGTTGAAACTTAAGAGGCTGGTTATTGGATTTAGAATGAAACAGTTGTGTGTCCCTTGGTAATATTAGAAAAACATAATTATTCTGTGTAATATCATAATATGCCTCAATGACTGTAGCATGTGAAAAAGCAGACTGTGCAGGACAGGGTGGCTTGGTGATAGTCCCAGGAGAGTAACTGGAGATGAAATCCCAGAAATGGTAGGACATGTCCGCACATATGTCTGCTAACAATATTTTTAAAAGAGACAAGTAGTAGCCTGTGTGGTGGTTTGTTAGAAATAAAAAATATGGACAAGGTTGATGGTGCAAAATTAAGGGGAAATATGTGTTATTAAAAATATAGGTAGTCCCCTATGCAAGCACCAGTCATTTCCGACTCTGGGGTGACAGGACATCATGACATTTTCTTGGCAGACTTTTTTACAGGGTGGTTTGCCATTGCCTTCCCCAGTCATCTACACTCTACCCACAGCAAGCTGGATATTCATTCTACCAACTTCAGAAGGATGGAAGGCTAAGTCAACCTTGAGCAGGCTACCTGAACCCAGCTTCTGCCAGGATCAAACTCAGGTTGTGAGCAGAGCTTGGACTGCAATACTGCAGCTTACCACTCTGTGCCACAGGGCTCTCATATGTGTTAATACTTAGTCAAAAGTCCCCAAATTCCCTACACATTACATCAACAGGTTTCTTCAGGAAAATCTGTTAGTCTTGCAGTGATTCTTCAAAAAGTGTACAGGATTAGTAGCTACCAGATACTCATTTAAACAATCACTGCAAAACTATAGGGAATTTGGGGGATTTTCACTGAGTATTTTGCACTGTGGTGGAATGGTCCTGCTCTGACCGGCAGGCCCTCTTCCACCCTGCCAGTTTATTTATTTCGGTGGATTTCTATTCCACCCTTTCTCATAGGGCTCCGGGCGGATTCCAACATATCACACAATTAAAACCAACAACACATTCATAGATAAATAAAACAATTAAACAGTTAAGACATTTTAAAAGTTAAAATTTAAGACAGTTGAGCCAATAGCTCAATTTAAGTGCAAATCAAGGCAGTGTGGAAAAGGTAGACACCTAACCTAGGTGTCCAAAAATGCCAGATACGTCGGCCCAATCTCCTCCAGTCCAGATGGTAGTCCCTGTTCAGATGGTAGTCAGTATCAGTGTGGGGAGGCCAGTTAGATGGTGTGACTAATTAAGGACGCCTGCCTGCCTCAGCCAAAGGCCTGATGGAACAGCTCCATCTTACAGGCCCTTTGGAATGGTAACAAATCCGGGAGGGCCCAAATCTCCAGGGGGAACCGATTGGGGCCAGGGCTGGAAAAGCCCTGGCTCTGGTCGAAGCAAAGCGGATGTCCTTTGGGCCAGGGGTGGTCAGAAGATGTTGGGAGGCCAAACGCAACGACCTCCGGGGCTCATATGGGGAGAGGCGGTCCCTCAGGTATGCTGGTCCCAGGCCGCGCAAGGCTTTAAACATCAGTACTAACACCTTGAAGCAGATCCGTAGTCAATTGGTAGCCAGTGCAGACTGCGCAGCATTGGCCAACTGCTCGCTTGTACAGGCGATTTAGTCAGCAATCATGCTGCCGCATACTGCACCAGCTGAAGTTTCCAGGTCAGCCTCAAGAGCAAGCCTGCATAGAGCAAGTTACAGTAATCCACCCTGGAAGTGACCATTGCATGGATCACTGTAGCGAAGTCCCGAGGAACCAGGTTTAGTGGTTAAGTGTGCGGACTCTTATCTGGGAGAACCAGATTTGATTCCTCACTCCTCCACTTGCAGTCGCTGGAATGGCCCTGGGTCAGCCATAGCTCTTGAAGTTGTCCTTGAAAGGGCAATTTCTGTGAGAGCTCTCTCAGCCCCACCCACCTCACAGGGTGTCTGTTGCAAGGGAGGAAGGTAAAGGAGATTGTGAGCCACTCTGAAATTTGGCCTCACCTCTGTGTCTCTCACTATCCAGCTCCTTGCTACCATGGCTTTTATGGTAGAAAAAGTCTAGCATGAACTCATTTGCATATTAGGCCACACCCCCTGATGTCACCATTATTTCACACAGGGCTTTTTTGTAGAAAAGGCCGAGCAGGAACTTATTTGCATATTATGCCACACCCCCTGACACAAAGCCAGCTGGAACTGCATTCCTCTGTGTTCCTGCTCAAAAAAACCCCTGCTTGTCACGATGAGAACAGCTTACTGCCTTGTGCACCACTGAGGGAATAGCCATTTACTAACTGACTGCCCTCCCCCTCCTCCTAGTTCTCCTTTTAAAATAGTGTGTCTAAGATAGTGTACGTCTATGTGGCACAGAGACCACTACCAGCATCAAATGTTATAAAGCATTTATTAAAAAGAAAATGTTCACAAGTATATTCTTAGCACAACACCAGTCTGAGCAAGGGATTCAAAATAAAAGGGTAAAAAACAATTCCTCTGTCCCTCCCCCTATACATGTCCTGTCAGATGTTATATATAAGGCAGACTCCTTAACTTAGAAAGTTACATTACTTCAAGCCTCCTTCAGGTGTGCAGGCCAGCACATGGCAATGGCCACCTCTTCCATACCTCAGTTAAGAGTTCTGTCTGTTTCAATGGAATCAGCACAAAAGAGACCTTCCTCTTTGTTTCTTGGAGTTTTATTATGTTTCTCCACCCACTGACCTGGTCAGACTGGGTCAAAGAAGCTTTTCCTAAAGTCTCCAGGAGTTTTTTCCTGAAGTCCTTCAATACTTAATACCTCCAAATCTCTGTTCTTGCTTGGGTGGAGGACTGGACAATATCATTGTCTCTAGTTAGCTCTATTAATATGCCCCAAAAGGTGGCTGAGGTGAGGCTGGAAAGCAATTGAATTTATTTCTTCTCTCCTGCCTGTTTTCTGCCCAGAGAGAAAACTTTTTTAAATGCAAAGTGAAGGTTTTGTACAGTTAAAACCTTTGAAGAAACAAGGTATTTCTTCACATGTGCCATTGGCCTTGGCCTTATTTTTTATTTCTTAGTGTCTGGTGTAGCCCATTTATTTCCTCCCAATTTGTTTACACAATTTAGTTATGTTTTTTAGTTATTTATTTTTACTTTTATCCCACCCTCCCTGCAAGCAGGCTTAGAGCAAGTTACACAATTGAGCACCAGTGACTGGAGAGGTGGATCCAGAGGGCATGAAAAGGTGGTAGGGTTGCCAGACCCCCAGTCCAGGTGGGGGTCCCTCCAATTTTGAACAGCAACGCTCTAGCATTTTGGGTAAAAACTCTATGGTTACCATTATGGTTACCACCTAAAAGACTGGTGAAGGTGGAAAGTCCAGTCAAGTCACAGACAATTTATGGAAACCCCATAAGGTTTTCAGTGTAAGAGACATTCAAAGGCAGTTGTCATTGCCTGCGTCTGCATAGCAATCCAATACTTCCTTGGTGGTCTCTCATCCAAGTACTAACCAGGGCTGACCCAGGCTTAGCTTCTAAGATCTGATCACATTAGGCTATCCGCTAGCTGAGCCATTCAGGTCAAGATACCTTCAAGACTAACAGCATTTATTTCAGTGAGAGTTTTCATTAGTCATAGCTCATCTCTTTGTGAGCTGTGACTTACCAAAGTGTTGGCAACAGGCCTTGGATTCAGCAGGAGTTCACAGGAGCACAGCTCATGAAACTTTTTGGAGTTCCCCCTCCTCCTCCCCACCTACCTTGTCCATTGAATAGTAGGTGCAGCTGCATAACAATCCCTGCATTAGGAGAGCAGGCAGCCAGCCAGCCACCAGAAGCTTTGCCACACCCCCAGCAGCCCTCATTAACACCTGTAGAAGCCCATGCCACCCTTTCTCCACTTCTTATATGATTTTGGGTGGCAGGTGGCTTGCTGGCCATTTGACTGGGGGGCGGGGGCAGCCCAGGAGAGCCCCAGGCGAGGCCTGCTTGGGCTGGTTGGATCTCTAGCCAGCCCAAGCAGGCCTCGCTCGCCCGGAGCTCTCCTTTCTTGCATTGGGTTGCTTTTGGCTGGGGGGGGGGCAGCATATGCTAATGAGTTATGCTTATGAGCTCAGCCACCTATTTTTCTACAAAACAACTCCTGGTTGGCAGAGTGCCTTTGCAATAGTCAGGACTTTGGAACTGATTCATGGTAAAGAAGGCTCTGTTGAGGAACTGACAAACTGGATAGAAAAAACAAAGAGATAAACCTACTTGCCTTCTAGTTGAGAAAGAGTTATAGACTGTTCTAGAAGTAAAGCCTTAGAATAACTTTCTGTAGGCCAACAAGGGGTGTTTTCGCACTTACGTTTTACTGGCGCGACGACCCTCCTCACGCCGGCGGATCTGCAGTGATTTCGCACTAGAAGCGCCGGCGCAGCCCAAAGAGCCGGCTACTTCCATCGCTAAGCCAGCGCAAACGTTTTCCTGCTTCTTGGCGGTTTCCGTTTGCGCTGGCTTAGCGACGGAAGTAGCCGGCGCAATGGGCTGCGCCGGCGCTTCTAGTGCGAAATCACTGCAGATCCGCCGGCGTGAGAAGGGTCGTCGCGCCAGTAAAAGGTAAGTGCGAAAACACCCAAGGAGAAGCTACTTTTAGAAAGAAAGTAGTCCCCCAACTATGGAACTAGAGTTTGCTACCCCCTGCAGGATCTTCTTTCTTCTTTGTACAGAGGAACAAAGGAGTAGACAAGCGCACCTTTAAGACCAACTAAGTTTTATTCAGAATGTAAGCTTTCGTATGCTCTAAGGAGACTTCATCAGACAAAAGCAAAATGATGAAGTCTGCTTAGAGCATACAAAAGCTTACATTCTGAATAAAACTTAGTTGGTCTTAAAGGTGAAACTTTTCTACTGCTTTGTTCTATTGCTTCAGACCAACACAGCTGCCCACTTGGATCTTTGTGCAGAAGGGCATTGCTGTATTTCAGCACTTCTTCTCAAAGACTAATGTACAAATGCACGTTTCATCTTCTTGCACAGACTTCCAAATTTTTCTTGGAGTGAGTCTGAAAACACTTCTTCTGTAACCCTTTTCTTGCATGTTTCTTTCTGTGTGATGCTTCTTAAATGTTTCACGTCTTCTTGATTCAAGTTTTGAACCTATTTCATCATAGTCCTTGTGTCTTCATAGCATAGGATCAGATCGTATTCCACATAAGTGAGATTATCCACACAAGTGAGAATATAAATCCTTCTCTTATCTGTTTCCTGAGTAAAGACAGTGTTCTGCCTTGCCTTGTCTGAATCCTTTCTTGGTGAGTATTTGATTTACTTTTTCATTCCACATTCTTGACAACAGATGTTCTTTGAAATTGACGCACAAGTTGCTTGTCCTTGGATCAGCCCCGTAGCCAGGATTTTGAAGTGGGGGGGGCTTCTCATTTTGGGCGGAGGCACTCAGCACCATAGTCACACTTATGCTGGCTGGTGCCTCACATGGCCTTCCCTTCCCTCCCTGCTGCTCTTGAAGCCGCAGCCCTCCCTTACCCACCACTCACATAGAGCTTTGCTGGTGGCAGAAGCAGTCCTGGCCTCCCACAGGAGTTAAAGGTCCTGTGATCACCTTCTAACTAGCAAGCAGGGTCTGCCCTCCTCCACAGTCCTGCCCCCTGCTGCCCACAGGGCAAGGGAGGAGAAATGGAGGCAGGGAAGGCAGCACAAGAGCAAGAAGGGTGGCAGGAGCATGAGAAAGGTGATGGGAGAGCAAGATGGGCAGTGGGAGAGCAAGAAGGGTGGCAGGAGTGCAAGAAAGGCAGCGGGGGTGTGAGAAAGGCAGCAGAAGCATGACAAAAGTGGTGGGAGAGCAAGAAGGGCAGCAGGAGGCTGGTTAGGGGCCCTGAATCAGGAGGACCTGCCCAGAAGTTGGGGGCTGTGCCCCCATAGGCCCCCACATAGCTATGGACCTGCCTTGGATTGTTCAGATCCTGGTGGCTGTTCCATGTAGTCCTCCATGTAGAGCCAGTTTGGTGTAGGGTTGCCAATCCTCAGTTGGAGGCCCTCCCTCTGCTTCAGAGTTATCAGAAAGCAGGGGGGATTGAATGTCTGCTGAGTTCTCCATTATACCCTATGGAGACTGTCTGGTACCCTAGGCAAGGCTAACTTCTGGTGCCCCCCCCCCACTGATAATGTTACCAAGTCACATGGGGGGCACCCAATTTGGCACTCCCAGAAGGCCAGTGCCCTAGGCAATTGCCTAGTTTGCTTAGTGTCAGGGCCGGCCCTGGAGACTGGTCCTCTTTCCTCATTATACCTTCATAGGGTGTAATGGAGAATTGATCCATGGGTATCTGGGGCTCAGTGGGGCTGTTTTTTCATGAAGAGGCACCAGATTTTCAGCATAGCATCTGGTGTCTCTCCTCAAAAAACAAAAAACCCAAGTTTTAAAAAGATTGGACCAGGGGGTCCAAGTCTATGAGTCCCAAAAGAAGGTGCCCCTATCCTCCATTATTTCCAATGAAGGAAATTTAAAAGGAGTGTGGCTCTTTACATGTGATGGCCAGAACTCCCTTCAGAGTTCAGTCATGCTTGTCACAATCTTGCTTTTGGCTCTGTCCCCAAAGTCCCCAGATACTTCCTGAGTCAGACATGGCAACCCTAGTTTGGTGTAGTGGTTAATTAAGTGTGCAGACTCTAATCTAGGAGAACCAGGTTTGATTTCCCCATTCTTCCACGTGCAGCTGCTGGGTGATTTTGGATCAACCACAGTTCTTACAGAGCTGTTCTCTCAAGAGCAGTTCTCTCAGAGCTCTTTCAGTCCCACGTACCACACAGGATGTATGTTGTGGGGAGAGGAAGGGAAGGAGATTGAGTGAAGGCTGGGGTAGAAATCCAATCTCCTCCTCTTCTTTTTCTTCTTCTGTTTTTCCATGCAGGAACGCAGTCATGTCTAGCTGCTCCAAAAAAAGTTCTTCCTACTGCTATGCTCAAGAAGAGTGTTCTTACTGAAGTAGGTCTCTCAACTGGTGAAGTTTCATTGTATTCCTCTCCATACTGAGAGTATCCTTAGATCTGTCCTCGTGTCTTTGTATTTCTCTTTTAGTATCAAGCTTGGTTTTGAAGATTCGCTTGCATCCTACTGCCTTCTTCCTGGTGGTACTTCTGTAAGTGTCCATCTCTGGTTTTCACACAGAAATTCAGTTTCTTCTTCAGCAGTTTTTCTCCATTTTTTGCATCTTTTGCAGGCATCTCTGCTGTGTCTTCCTACATTGCACTGATGTGTAACATTTCTTACAAAGTAAAAAGTCTTCATAGTTACAACAGAAAAAAACTGTTTAATGCACACAGATTGTAGTTTAATTGTAGTTCATTAGGGCAAGAAAATCAGAAGTCTACAAATGTGGGTTTCAAATTTGTTAGTGCCTTTGAATAACATCAAGAAAATATATCTGAATTTAATTCCCCATTTTGTGTTTCTGAAAATGAAACCCTTTAAAAACAGGACTGTGTGTGACAGTTCCAATAGCATGCTAAAGTTAGGATCTAGAGCACAAGTATTGCTTCACTAGTGATCTAATTCTAGCTTTTTATCTTCCTTCATCTCCTCTTGGAGGTTTACAGTCTATTTCAGGAGTAGCCAAATTTGCTTAATATAAGAGCCACATAGAATAAACATCAGATGTTTGAGAACCGCAAAGCATGAATATTAGATGTTTGAGAGCTGCAAGAGAAGGAAGGAAAATAGATGAGGAGAGAGAGAGGTGGAAAGAAAGCAACTTTAAAATTCATTCTTCAAGTTGCCAGCTGGCATGGCTTGGAGAAATGATTTAAAGAGAGAAATGCCTCTCTAAGCTGACCAACGGAGCGGTGGGGGCTTTGAGAACTACACAATATGAGTGAAAGAGCCACATGTGGCTCCCAAGTCATAGTTTGGCCACATCTGGTCTATTTCTCTCAGTCAGGAAATAGGTTAAATGGGAACTAATTCTTAATATATGACCATTAGAAGCTCATCTTAAACTGGAGCCCACTAAATGAGCAGTATTGTTTAGCTCCTCCAACTAGCCAGAAAGAATAAATTGTGAACTGTCAGTGATGGTTGCTTTTACATCTGAAAGTGATGCTTGCCAGGATTCTTAGAGATTATCCATGTGAGGTTGTTTTGTACTGCTCTTCCAAAATCATCTATGATAGCTATACTTCTGCATCACACAATAGTATATCTGCTCTATCTACATACCAATTCCACTATATCCCATCTATAGACAGTAAAATTCTATTTGTTTAGGGGACTAGTGCTGACCTGCTTCCTTCCAGCCCCTGCAATTAATCTTTTTATGACATTAATTATATCCTTTCCCCCAAGAGGCACACACATGCTGCATGCTGCTAACTGCCTCCTTTCCATCCTCCATGCAAGGTGAACTAATGAAAAAGAGGGTGCTTTTGAAGATGTTGAATAATGCACTTTTCATCCACTTTCAATGCACTTTATGACTTTGTAAGTGGATTTTGCCATTTCACGCAGTAAAATCCAGTAAAGAAGTACCTTGGAAGTGGATTGAAAGTGCATTATTCAGGCATGTGTGAAAGTGAAATAGTCACTTCCTTTTCTTATTTCCCTTCTACCTGTGTTCCCAGAGAAGCATGCACACCTATCTCCCAGTTCATGCCAGCTACTTCGGTCAGAGAAGGCCTTGCCACTAAATTCTGCTGATCACATAAACTGGTGGTGCTTTTCTCCCTCTCTTTTCAGTTTGGCAAAAGAAAATGTGCAGAGTAACAGCTAGTCCTACAAAAGGAATGGTTAATGGGCAAGCTGGTCACAGAGTTTGTCCTTGTTTAAGTGACCTCCAGAAAAATAGAGTGCAAACACTAGAAAAGAAAATTTCTATGCTCTAATGAAAGACAGGAGATTAAAGTACAAGACTTCATTTAAGATCTTGATAGATTTCATTTGTCAAGCCTATTGGCACACTCCAGAATAATTTTTCATTCTGTACTGTCAGACTTTCTATACTAAAGAAACCGTATCAGTCTTATCGCTCTCTGTTTAATTGAACAGAATGCAAGGATAGCCCAATACATTCTGGGGAAAACTCAAGATTGTGTCTCTGGAATTGTTTAATCAACCTCTGCAGAATTCACTTTACTATAACAAGGACCCTAGTTGATACGTTTACTCTTTGATATTCACCCAATAAACATATTCCATCCCAGAGGGAAAACATTACCAATCCACTGGCTGTTTCATTATAAGACTTCTCTCTCTCTCTCTCTCTCTCTCACACACACACACACAAACTTTTTAATTCAATTATACTTGAATGAATTGTGATGCAGCAAAATTGCTTCTGTAATTCAAACTGGATTTGGAATGAGTCCCAAATGAGATTGCTTTCAGATTTCAAACATGGCTTCCTACAAAAATGGCAACCTTACAATGTGATCCTTTGATAAATAATTTTAATGCCTATCCCCATGTGGCAAAATGGGAACTTTGGTCCAGCCATACAAACAGCTGTTTGTGCACCTCTGATGGAAGGGAAGAAGACAATGGATAAAGAAACTATGGCATCTCATTGTGCCATAAACAGAAGACAATGGAGGCCATCTCAGTAATTTCCAGCAACCCACAGCTTTTTTTCTCCTTTGCTCTTATAATCCTAGGGTCTATGGTGGTTTTAATGATAAATGGAACACAACTCTGCATCAAACATGGAATACAATCTATTGAGCCATCCCAGTTCCATCCCATACTATTCTCCTAGTACTGGTTTAAATTGCACATAAGAAACCAAAGCGGAGAACAAGGATGAGTAACTGGAGAAATCCTAGCTTTCGAGTTTGTTTGATGTGATGTGGTGAGGTAAGGTATGGATTTTAGTCATTCTTGTGTGGTGAACATGATTTACAAATAATTTCTACATTTTGTCATATAATACTGTGTTCTAGACTACCAAAGAAAGATAAGGATGTAGTAAACCTCAAATATTATTCACTACATGAGAACATAGTGATGGAAATTTCACTGATAACAGGGATTCTAACTAGGAAATTCATTTTCTGTCCCTGGGACCTAAGTTTCTGGTGCTCTGAACACTAAGGCCTTTACAAGTGCAGAAAGGAATACAGTTGCAACATTAAGGTAAGGGTAGCCCTCTGTGCAAGCACCAGTCGTCTCCGACTCTGGGGTGACATCGGATCACAATGTTTTCATGGCAGACTTTTTACAGGGTGGTTTGTCATTGCCTTCCCCAGTCATCTACACTCCCCCCCCCCTCAACCCAGCAAGCTGGGTACTCATTTTCACTAACCTCAGGAGGATGGAAGACTGAGTCAACCTTGAACCAGCTACCTGAACCCAGCTTCCTCCGGTTGTAGGCAGAGAGCCTGGTCTGCAGTACTGCAGCTTTACCACTCTGCATCACGGGGCAACATTAGACCTGTATGAATCCTCTAGATAGACCATGTACAAATGATGTCTTTAGATGTTTTATGTAGTAATTAATTTTATATTAGTATTTTTATCTGTTTTACCCTGCTTCTGAATGCTGTGTGTGTCGTAATAAAGAAGGACTGACTGACTGGCTAGGCCAGGGGTGTCAAACTCATTTGTCTCAGGGCCAGATCTGACATAAATGAGACCTTGTCAGGCCCAGCCATGTGTGCCATAAAATGTAATGCCGGGTAGCAGAGATATAAACTTTAAAAAGGACATCAACAAACATAATTAAAGCTTTTTTAAAAAAAAAACCCTTACAATAAAATATGCTTAAAAGATTTACATTCTTGCAATATTTTGTTTAACAATTTCTGCTAACTGATACCTCTTGCTTTGAATTATTGCATCAAAATCTGAAGACTTATCAACTCTCCATATTCCACAACTGTGTAGAGCATTTACTCTTGCCAGATGTAATACTATCGCATCAAAGGTTACCTATGGTAGATATTAAAAAATCCCACTCTCATTAAGACTTTGTACATACAACTTAAAACAAGTTGATTCATTGTCCCATATTCTTCTTTACTGTTCCCAATGTGATACTATACACCTTAGGTTTCTAGACCCAGTTCTGCTCAATATGACATGTTGCTCAGATGCTGCAAAGATATGCTATCTTCTGTCATCTGAAATAACTGAAAAGGTTTCTTTATTCTTGAGTCTGGTAATCAAGGAACGATTGTCCAATGTATAGCTGTATATGATTGGTTTATTTTATTATTTCTGTATCTCTTTTTTGCCTTATTTATTATCTGATATATACACACATATATGTGTGTGTGTTTTGTTTTGTTTTATTGAGTATGTTGTTCAGGTGTGTATTTGTAAGTTGCAAGTCTACTTTTGATTTATTGGCATTCATTACAGAAATCTCATGGTAAATACTTTGAGCTTAAGACCCAGGTGAAAACATGAAATGGCTGGGCATTGCAAGCTTTTGTACATAAGTTGCTTCATGTGCTGGTCAGCCAATGGAGAAACAGAGACTCTGCTATGTAGCTCCTGTGCGATTGAGCAAGCCTGGCAAAGCAAGTTGTGATGCAAAAGGAAGCAAGAGAGAAAGAAGGAAGCAGATGAAAGTGAGTTGCTTGAGGGCCTGATAGGAATCCTCTGGGGGCCTGATCCAGCCCTCAGGTTGCATGTCTGACACCCCTGGACTAGGTAATGCCTGGTGTAAACACAAAGATAATTCCAGAAGAGTAGTTGGTTTAGTCTATTGTCGCAAAATAAAACTGAACTTCAGTGGCACATGAAAGATAACAATATTTATGCCAGCATGAATTTTTATTAATCAGAGTTCACTTCTACAGATGCTATGGGAAGGAATTATTTCCCACATTTTTATAAGAAAAATAGTCACAGACAGAGGTGGCAGAGGAGACAGAGAGAAGCTTGATGTGAATCCTTTCATAAACCTTTCTGGTGTGATTCCCTGTGTAAGGGACTGGAACAAATTTTGCTGTTACACCTAATGGATGTTTCAGGCTGCTTCTTCCCTGATTAATTCTTGTTTATCCTACTTCATTACACTCTATTTATTTGTAACCCCATGAGAAGCTGGAACATCTGACTTCTCTCATCATCCATTAGGTGCAACAACTAAATCTGTTCTAGTCCTTTATACAACAAAACACAATGGCAGGATTTACATCAAGACTTTTTCTGCCCCAACCCCTCTTCTTTCCTGTCCCCCTGTGATATTTACTTATAAAAATCTCCAAAGTGACTGCCTTCCCATATAATCTCAAGAAGTCAGCTCTCACTCACAAAAATTCATGCTAGAATAAACATTCTTAGTTTTTAACTTTCCACTGAATATTTTATTTATCTAAATATTAAAGGCCAAACTAGATGTTCAGGCTTCCATGGGTCCAACCAATGAATGTTGTCTCCATTTTAGAACCGAACTTGGGCCATTTAAAAATGTTGTGAGAGCATGATCCCTGCAGCACTGTAGGACCAATTCCTCTTGCCCCCCCCCCTTCACATGCCTTCTCAGGTGCTGAAACAGCTGTGGGGGGATTTGGTACTTGAAAAAGTGCAGGATGAAAACAAGAGTGCCTGGTGATGCCATTCTGTGGGCCCAGTCCCAGTTCTAAAATGGCTGTAAATGTCCACAAGTCAAACCATAATGTCTAGTTGAGTTCTAAGAGACAGCTTGCGCTCCAGAATTCAACTCCTAGTCCAGACCACTGACTAAATTCAGGTATACCTAATCTAGGGCTGCCAAGGTCTGGGTTCCCAACCCACCAACCCACATTGGGCCAGCAGGAGGAACCTCCCCCTATGTCATTGGCATGATGACATCACCCGGAAATGATATCATCACTCCGGCAATGTCGTGCAGCAGCCACTCTGGGCATTTTTGGGAAACTTCTATGGTTTCCCCGGACGCTCTAGCCATTTGGGAGGGAAAACTCTATGGTACAATACATAGAGTTTTCTCCCTCCCAAATGCCTAGAGCATCTGGGAAAATCTTAGTGTTTTCCTGGAAACGCCTAGAGTGGCCACACACAACATCGTGGGCATGATGACATCACTTCCACATGACATCATTGCGTCACGTGCTCGCTTCACGCACACGTGAAAGTCCCCCACTGCAGAACGCAGGGGACTTGGCAACCCTAATCTAATCTCAGCCTTTGCCTGAAAACAACAAAAAACAATGGGTACAATTAAGCAGTGCCCACTGTACTAGTTCAGAAATTAATGTGAGGGTCACTTATTTATTATAGCGTATGAAGGCACATATTTGCTTAGTGATTAAATATGAAAGCTTTATAGGCTCATAAAAGCAGCAACACTAATCACATAAAATGCTTAACTTCTTTTACCACCGTAGAGCAGTTACAGCCAGAGGAACTAAGGAGTAGTGAAGGTCACATCTGCAGTCAAACAGCAGAACAGTGATTAGTTTCGATTCTCTTACCACTTAGCCCATTCCTACAACTTAGGCAACTATCCACAGATCTTCCACCACAAACAAACATGGTCACTGTGTATCATAATGAACTGTTAACAGAATCTTAAATTTATGTTGTACATGCATCAAATAATGGCAGTGAGATGTGCGGACACTTAAGCAGAGAAAGTGGGATGTATCTATCCCTATCCTACCATTTCACTGACTAGAAGTTGAAGAGGGACAGGCCATGACTCAATGCTAGAGCATTTATTTTGTATGCAGAAAGTCCTAAGTTCAGTCCTCAGCATCTCCAGTTAAAAGGATCAGGTAGCAGGTGATGTGAAAGACCTCTACCTGAAATCCTGGAGAGTCACCAACAGTACTGACCTTGATAGAATCAGTCTGAATCAGTAGAAGGCAGCTTCATGTGTTTATGTGAAATTTTCCTAAGGAGCTTTCCTCAAAATTGTGACTCTTCCTTCAATGGATAGAAGTAGTTCCGAAGAAGAAGAAGAAGAAGAAGAAGAAGAAGAAGAAGAAGAAGAAGAAGAAGAAGAAGAAGAAGAAGAAGAAGAAGAAGAAGAAGAAGAAGAAGAAGAAGAAGAAGAAGAAGAAGAAGAAGATATTGGATTTATATTCCACCCTCCACTTTGAATCTCAGAGTGGCTCACAATCTCCTTTACCTTCCTCCCCCACAACAGACACTTTGTGAGGTAGGTGGGGCTGAGAGAGCTCTTACAGCAGCTACCCTTTCAAGGACAATTCCTACGGAGCTGTGGCTGACCCAAGGCAGCTGCAAGTGGAGGAGTGGGGAATCAAACCTGGTTCTCCCAGATAAGAGTCCACACACTACACCAACCTGGCTCTTGGAAGTATGGAGAAGCAGGTTTATCCAATGGCCTTTGGCATGTGTTTTAGTCTGCCTACCTTCCTGCTTATCTTGGAAGATTTTCAAAATTCATTTTCGAAGTGGCAATTTTTTGGCAATTTTTCATTTGTGTCTTTTTTACAGGTAAGTAATAGCTCTGGTGCACTATTTGCATTGATGATATCAGGTCTCAGATTCAGCGGAAGCTCACAGGAGCTCAGCTCAGGGCCGTAGCCAGGATTTGGAAGGTCAGGGGGCATTTACATTTTCGGGGGGGGGGGCACTGATGCCCCACATGATCTTCCCTCTAGTTGCTCCCCCTGCCCTCCCTCCCTGCTGCTGCCCTCCCCCACAAACACTAAATGGCTTTCAGGCCGGGGGCAAAAGCAGCAGGGCCTGATCTACATATTTTTGAGGGGGGTGGAGTAAAAACTGGCACTTCTTTTTCCCTTTCACAGCAGGAGAGGCTCTGTGCAGGAAGCAGATACATTAAGGAATGAGCAGAAACACGGCCAAGCATCCTCAGTTGCTCACAACCTACACACACACACCACACCCTGCCCCAAGTACAAACAATTTTGCACAGTGCACAGGAAGGTAACATACCAGGGCAATTGCCTCCCTCCACCAAAGCGCACAATAGTCAGATAAACATTTCCCCTCCTCATCTTCTCTCCCCCCCCCACTTGCAAAAGAAGTTGATGCACAGGAAGTTGATGCATCAAGGGCAGGAGTAGATGCAAGAATAATCATCCCAATGCACAGGAAGTTGAATACACCAAAGCAACAGCCACACAACCATCCTTTGCCTAACATATGGGATTTTGCACAGGAAGCTGACATAGTGGAGGAGAGAAAGGTGTATGTTAAATAGTGTGTTCAATGCACGGAGAGGCGAGTTGCAGTGATCAAAGCTCTTTTATACGCAACAGGGTGTGAGAAAGAAAAATATCACCATCCCAAAGTGAAGAGCTTTGCACAGTAAGTTCTGGTTTCGTCTCCTGGTTAGGGACTCCTTTACTCACTCTGGGGTTTTCCTTTCCTCTCCTGTCCCTCGTGCAGGACTTGTGCCTTGCAAAGGCATGATGGGAGAGAGAGAGAGGCAACAGGAAGCAAGCAGGTGAGGGAACCAAAATAACTATACATACCAGCCTCACAATAAGAAGAGCTTCTCTTACGTGGCAGGAGGATTTTAGAGCAAAAGGACTGTTTGCCATTCCATCCTACAGTCTGATGAAGTGTGCTTCTAGCACATGAAAGCTTACCTTCTGAAAAAAATCTTAAGACTTGTTGGTCTTTAAGGTGCTACTGGACTGTTTTGTTCTACTGTTTCAGACCAACACGGCTGCCCACCTGGATCTATCTTAGTGGAATTATAAACACCACTACAATTAATTGAACTTACTATGTTGCAAAGGTGCTTGGTAGAAATTAAACCATGGGGCAAGATCTGAAGCGTCATATCAAACCAATGCGAAGTAGGAAGGAAGGAAAGGAGAGAAAGGAAGGAAAGGAAACATACAGAGAGAAAGAGAAGAGGGGGGAGGGGGAGAGAGAAGTGAAGTGAAGGAAGGGAGAGCCAGGAAGCAAATTAGAGAAAGAGAAGGGAGGGGAGAGAAGTGAAATGAATGAAAGGAGAGACGGAAGGAAAGGAAACAGAAAGAGGAGAGGTGGAGAGTGGACCCTCCTTACCGGTCGGTCGGGGCGTCAGGAGGAGGAAGTGAAGAAGAAAGGAAGGGAATAGCTGCCTCTCTCTCTCTCCCATCATGCCTTTGCAAGGCACAAGTCCTGCACGAGGGACAGGAGAGGAAAGGAAAGCCCCAGAGTGAGTAAAGGAGTCCCTAACCAGGAGACGAAACCAGAACAGAACAGGACAGTTCTAAAGAGCAACAGAAGAGGGAGAAAGGAAGGGGTTTGATGCAGCTCTGGAGGAGAAGGGACGGGGGTGGGAGATGAACTAGGGACGAGGTGGGAAAAGAGGAGAGGCAGAGAGAGGGGTCGTGGATGTTATGTACCAGTCTGAGAGACGCACGTAGGGCAACATAGTTTATTGCATGGTACAAACACGAGGTAAGGGGGGGAACACGCGGGCCGGGTCCCGCATATATACAGGTCCGGAACTATTCACCCTGCTGGCCAGTCCAATGCTGGCCAGCCATATTTCCCGCCACTCGCTGTGATTGGCGGATGACCAGCGCTCTTCGCGGAGGCGTCGGGTTGTCATCTTTGCCTCCGCGGCTTTAGCGGACTAACGCTTTATCGATGGTACGTTATAACGAAATGGTTGCGCTGTCAGGAATGATGGCGTTCTACGAACGCCATACACTACACCCCTCCCCCCTTAGTTAGTAACATAGTCCTGTAGGTAGGTGGGAGGCCGGCGCTCTCGAGTCGAACGTCGTGGGGTGGCTTGCGGAGTCGTGATGACTTCGGGCCCCGGCGTCTCCTCGGGAGCCTGAGCATCCGAGGGTTGCGGGGCGAGTTCGGGGGCTTGGTTGGCCCCTGTAGGAGGTGGCAGCGTCATGGATGGCGGCGGGGTTGTGGTAGGCTCCTCGGGTTGGGCTGCCCCTCTTGTTTCTGTGGGTGCTTCGGGTAGGGTTCTGCGGCGCATCTGGTCGATGTGCCGGCGTAGGATCAGGCCCCCCTCAGTGGATACTTCATAGTGACGGGAGCCCACGACTCGTAGCACCCGCCCAGCCACCCATTCGGGTCCCGCGGCGTAGTTGCGGGCGAACACTGGATCCCCGGCAAAGAACCCCCTGGCTGCCTCGCGGACCTCGGGGGACCCTCTTGTGTCAGCTGCACGGTCAGGGTGCAGCCTGTCAAGCCTTGTGGTGAGCTTGCGCCCCATGAGGAGCTCAGCTGGACTGACCCCTGTGGCTGGGTTTGGGATGACCCTGTTGTCAAAAAGGAATGCGGCCAGCCTGTGATCCCAGTCACCCTGCACGATCCTGCCCAGGGCCTCTTTGGTGGTGCGGACCATCCGCTCGGCCTGGCCGTTGGTGGCGGGGTGAAAGGGGGCCGACCTGATGTGCCTTATGAGGTACCTCTGAAGGAAAGTCTGGAACTCTCCTGAGGTGAAGGCGGCCCCGTTGTCCGAGACCAGGGTGTCTGGGATGCCGTGGGTGCATAGGACCCGGCGCAGGGCTCGGATGGCGGCTGCTGAGGAGGTGGATGCTACAGGGAGGACCTCCAACCATTTTGTGTATGCATCCACGATTATAAGGAATATCTGCCCCTGGAACGGCCCCGCGAAGTCTATGTGGAGCCTGGACCAGGGTTTCCTAGTGGTTTCCCACCTTGTGGCCGGGGCGCTGGGTGGGTCCGGCCGCGATTCCTGGCACGCACTGCATCTCCAGACCCAGTCCTCTATTTCTCCGTCCATTCCCGGCCACCACACATAGCTCCTGGCTAGGGCCTTCATCCTCACCATGCCCGGGTGCGTTTCATGTAGTGATGCAAGGACCCTTTTCTGAAGGGGAGGGGGAACCACCACCCGGCTCCCCCATAGCAGGCACCCCTTGTGGGCCGCGAGTTCCTCCCGCCTCATTTTGTACAGTTTGAACTCTCCCCCCAGGTCCCTCTCTGGCCACCCCCTCACCACCCAGTCGAGCACCCTCGCTAGGGTTTTGTCTTTCCCTGTGGCCTTTGCCACTTCGGCAGCGTGTATGGGCTGGTCAGGGAATGCCTCTATTGACATCACCTGGTGGGCTGGTGCTGGGTCGGGCCCCGTGTCTGGCAGCGGTAAACGACTGAGTGCATCGGCGTGGCCCATTGCCTTGCCCGCCCTGTGTACCAGTGTGTAGGTGTATGAATTTAAAAATTGGTTCCATCTCAGCACCCTCTGAGACAGGATTTGGGGGGTTTGCCGGTCGGGGCTAGCAGACCCAAGAGAGGCTTGTGGTCGGTCGCTATCGTGAACTTGCGACCGTACAAATAATCGTTAAATTTGTGAACCCCCGCTACGATCGCCAGGGCTTCCTTATCTATTTGAGCGTAATTACGCTCCGCTGACGTTAAGGTGCGGGAATAGTAGGCGACCGGTACCTCCCGGCCGTCCGATAGTTGGTGCCCCAGAACAGCGCCCACACCGTACGGCGATGCATCGCATGCCAGAATGACTGGAAGGCGCTCATCAAAGTGGTGAAGCACCGCGTTAGAGACCAGGACGTCCTTCACTGCCTGGAACGCAGCGGCTTGCTTCTTCCCCCACACCCAAGGAGCTTTTTTGTCCAGTAACCGGTGTAGGGGTTCCGCGATGGCCGCTTTGTGGGGTATGAATGTGTGATAAAAGTTGAGCACCCCCAGGAAGCTCTGTAGCTCCGCTTTACTCGTGGGGGCTGGGGCTTGTACGATGGCCCTGGTTTTTCTCCTCGGTCGGGTGGATTCCCTCTGCGTCCACGGCGAATCCTAGGAACTCCACCCGCGGTACCCCCAGCAAACACTTCTCCCTCTTCACCTTGAGTCCAGCGGTTTGGAAACGACGGAGCACCTCCCTGAGACGGTTGCTGAACTCCTCAGGGTTCGGGGCGGCGATTAAAACGTCGTCGAAAAAGGGCTGGACTCCTGGGATCCCTTTGAGGAGAGCGTCCATTATACTTTGGAAGATCCCCGGAGCTACGCTGACCCCAAACTGTAGCCGGTTCACCTTGAACGCCCCCCTATGGGTCACAATCGTCTGTGCCTCGGCCGTTTTGGCGTCCACCGGAAGCTGCTGGTAGGCTTGTGCCAAGTCCAGCTTCCCGAAAATTTTGGACCCCGCAAGGGCGGCCAGGACGTGGCTGACAACCGGCACCGGGTAGGGGTTATCCTGGAGCGCCTTGTTGATTGTGCACTTGTAGTCGGCACAAATCCTCACGTCCCCATTCGGTTTGACCGGAGTCACTATGGGGGTTTCCCACATGGCGTAATCGACCGGCTCTAGGACCCCTTGTGCTACTAGGCGGTCCAGCTCAGCCTCGATTTTAGGTTTTAGGGCGAAGGGGACTCTCCTTGCCTTAAGCCGGGTTGGTCTGACCGTGGGGTCGAGCGGCAGGGAGATGGCCGGGCCCTTGTAGCTACCCAACGACCCGTCAAAAACCTCTGGGAATTCTCGGCACACCTCCCCGAACCCCCCGGCCATGGTCGTTTGTGACACCTCAACTCTGATTCCTAAGGGGCCGAACCACGTGAGGCCTAACAGGGTCGCCAGTGGTCGCTTGACTACCAGGATATCTAGCGGGCCTCTGAAAGACCCTCGCTCCACGCGCACCCTCGCCCACCCCGCGATCTGGACCGGGTTTTTCTGGAAGTCCCGCAGTACAAAGTCGGCCGGCCGCAGCAGTCTCTTGTAGCCGGGGTGTAACCGCCTCAGGGTCTCCTCCGCAATTATGGAGATGGAGGAGCCCGAGTCCACCTCCATGAGGCAGGGGGCCCCCTCTATGCGGACCGACACTTTAATCTTGTTGGGGGTGGCTAGGGGCAGGTTCAGTACCTGTAGCGTGGTGGAGGCCGTGGAGGGGAACTCAGCGGCCTCGTGGTGCGTGGTTGGCCGCGGGCGGTGGGGCTTGGCTCGGCAAGCCCGCGCTATGTGACCGGTCTTCCCGCAGCTCCTGCAGTCCCAGGTCCTGTACTTGCAGTCCCGCCGGTCGTGGGGGTCGCCGCAACTGGCGCAGTTCGCTCCTTCATTGTTGCATTGGTTCGATCTTTCGTTCGCCCGGGGCCGCTGTGGGGCTCGGGAGGCTGGTCTTGCAGAGCGGTGCATCTGGAGCGCTCCTCCTTCGTCTGGGTGATGGGGGTCCAGCTCCTCGTGGTGGACGGCTTCCGACTTGGCCCTGGAGAACGTCCGGGAGGCGCGCTCGAAGGCCACGGCCTCGCTGAAAGCGCCCTGAAGCGTGAGCTCTTCCTTTGCGAAGAGCTTTTGCTGGAGCCTCTCGTCGCGGAGGCCCCAAGCGAACCGGTCGGCCAAGGTCTCTTCCAAATTCGGGAAGTTGCAGCTTCCGGCGATCTGGCGCAGGGCGGCCAGGTAGTCTGCAGCGGATTCTCCCTGGGCCTGGTCCCTCTTGTGGAAGAGGAACCGTCGGGCCACCCGCGACGGCTGCGGCAGGAAATGGCCCGTGAGGAGGCGGACAACCTCCGTGTACGTTTTCTCCGTGAGGCGGGCGGGCGCCGAGAGACCCTTTGCAATCTCAAAGGTGGCGGCCCCGCAGACGCTCAGGAGCACGTCCCGCTTCATGCTGTCCTCGGTTACTCGATTCGCCCTCAGGTAGCAATCGACTCTCTCCGAATAGGATTCCCATCCCTCGGGTTTTGTGTGGTCGAAAGCTTCGATGTGACCGGTGTTTCCGCTGGTACTGGCCATGGCGGCGGTCGTTGCGAAGTAGCGATACAGCGATGAAGCGATGGGACGACGAGTTGCCCGGGCGTCTCCTTCGTAGCCCTTGTCGAAGGACTAAGATCCCATCCTCGTCGCCACTGTTATGTACCAGTCTGAGAGACGCACGTAGGGCAACATAGTTTATTGCATGGTACAAACACGAGGTAAGGGGGGGAACACGCGGGCCGGGTCCCGCATATATACAGGTCCGGAACTATTCACCCTGCTGGCCAGTCCAATGCTGGCCAGCCATATTTCCCGCCACTCGCTGTGATTGGCGGATGACCAGCGCTCTTCGCGGAGGCGTCGGGTTGTCATCTTTGCCTCCGCGGCTTTAGCGGACTAACGCTTTATCGATGGTACGTTATAACGAAATGGTTGCGCTGTCAGGAATGATGGCGTTCTACGAACGCCATACACTACAGTGGAGGTGCTTCAGCAGCCTCGTCCAGGAGAGAAGGCAGAGCGGCTGCCAAGGCAGTTGGTGGGTGGGAAATTTAACTCCTTGTATGGTGGAGTCGCTCCAGCCACAAGAGGAGAGGGAGGGAAAGGGTCCGGCAAGACTTTGCAGGCTGGGTGGCTGGGCTGCCGATGCACCTCTCCCTGCAACAGGAGAAGTTTGTTAGGTGTGTGGTGGGGGGGAGGCTTACTTGAAGTAAAAAAAATAAATCCTGATGCGCTACACGTCAGGTACCTCGCTGCGCCCCCCCCCCTTTGTGCACACAACTAAACTAGCCTGCCCGGCTTGTGGTAGAAGCAGCCCCCAGCTCCCCCTGGGAGTTAAAAGGCCCGCAAAACAGCTGATTAGCAGGTCCTTTAACTCTGGCAAGAGGCCCGAACTGCTTCTGCCCCTGACCTGCAAAAAACCTCTCCACCGAATCACTCTCAACCGAATCACTTGTGGGGCTCACGGCAGACCCGGGAACCATGACAGAAGCCTCGGGGACTGGTTGGGGGCCCTGAGTCAGGGGGCCTCACTCAGAAGTCAGGGGGCTGTGCCTCCACAGCCCCTCTCATAGCTATGGGCCTGGCGCAGCTCCTGAACCTTTCTGACAAGTTCTACCTCCTGCTTCCCACCTTGTCAATTGAATAGTAGGTGCAGCTGCATAACAATCTCTAGATGAGCTCCACCACCTTTTTTTTGCAAAATGATTCCTGGATGACATTATGGCATGACTAGGAATCTACAGTGCTTTGGGATTTCTTTCTGCCCTAGCACTCCTCAGGGAGTGAAGAGATAGAAATGTCACAAGTAGAGTGTGTAGAGCTGTCTGACTAAAGTCTAGAAATGCAAAATGGAAGAATGAGAGATTGCTAACATATAATCAAATACCCCAATCCCACAAAGAAACTCAAACTGAGAAATATCATAAACCATTCCTGCCTACTAGAGATATCGGATCATATAGCCATCCATAAGGCAGTCCCTATATGTCAGTAAAACTCAAAATGGAGCTCTAGAAAGGCATTTTCCCCAGGATGACAATAGCAAAGCAGTTTGAATACTACACCTAAACACTTCCTAACATAACAAAAGGGATACAACACAAAGAGAGTTTAAGTGAATTAGTCCCTTCTGCACCCAAAAATGCAGGTGATGGCTGCAGTCAGATGGGAGGTTTGGTGCAGTCCAGATGCACATCTAAATGCACCAGGTTAAAGTGTTGTGGGAAGGACCAACCAGACAGCACACCCTGCAGTGGTTTCCTCATGCACTCATCCAGTGGTGAGGCATCCATGTTTACTTCAGTGCCTCAACCACAGACTGCTCTGCCCTGTCAGCTTCTTAGAAAAACTGGTGGGTGCATGTGCATGTGTACTTAGGCACTTATGCGTGCATCAGCAAT